>NC_057732.1:4934445-4969617 GCF_004010195.1 Chiloscyllium plagiosum
AGAAGAAGTGGTGGAGGCTGATACAATTGCAACATTTAAAAGGCATTTGGATGGGTATATGAATAGGAAGGGTTTGGAGGGATATGGGCTGGGTGCTGGCAGGTGGGACTAGATTGGGTTGGGATATCTGGTCGGCATGGACGGGTTGGACCGAAGGGTCTGTTTCCATGCTGTACATCTCTATGACTCTAAGTCCCAGCCTATCCAGCCCTTCTTTATAACTCAAACTTTCCATACCCAGCAACACCCTGGTAAATCTTTTCTGAACCCTTTCCAGCTTAATAATGTCCATCCTGCACCAGGGTGACCAGAACTGGACACAGTGCTCCAGAAGAGGCCTCACCAATGTCCTGATGTCCCAACTCCTCTACTCAAAGAACTGAACAGTGAAGGGAAGCATGCTAAACACCTGTTTAACCACCCAGACTATATGTGATGCAAACCTCAGAGAATGTAAGGAGCAGGCAGGTGGGATCGGTTTAGTTTGGGATAATGTTCGGCATTGACAAGTTGTTTCTGTGCTGTATGACTCTATGGTGTCTTCCATTTTTCTAGCTGTAACTAGCTGTTATCTCCTGACTTGTTGATATTCACTCTGGTTCACTCAGGTTCTGTGTGAAGATCTGATATGGGGCCTTAGTCAGAGTTGATCTATATTCAGATTTCACAGGTCAAAACTGACCTGTACAGACCAGTCTCAACTAAACTAGGTACCGAACATAAGGCTACTTAATAAGCTAAGAGTCCATATTAAATTGGCATGGACAGAGGATTGGCTAACTAATAGCAGACAGAGAATTGGGATGAAGATGACATTTTCAGGAATGCCAACCTGTAATGGGTGCATGCACAGAAATTGATGCTGGGATCACAATTAGTTATCACAGACATTCACAACTTGAATGACAAAGTGAATTTTGTATCGCCGAAGTTTGTGGATGACACAAGAGGTGAGGGTCTGCAGATGGAGAGAGAAGGTTAACTGAGTGGGCAAGTGGAATATAATAGGTGGGCGGCACGGTGGCACAGTGGTTAGCACTGCTGCTTCACAGCGCCAGAGACCCGGGTTCAATTCCCGACTCAGGCGACTGACTGTGTGGAGTTTGCACATTCTCCCCGTGTCTGCGTGGGTTTCCTCCGGGTGCTCCGGTTTCCTCCCACAGTCACAAAGATGTGCCGGGTCAGGTGAATTGGCCATGCTAAATTGCCCGTGGTGTTAGGTTAAAGGAGTAAATGTAGGGGTATGGGTGGGTTGCGCTTCGGCGGGTCGGTGTGAACTTGTTGGGCCGAAGGGCCTGTTTCCACACTGTAAGTAATCTAATCTAAATTTGGGGAAATGTAAGGTCATGCAGGAAGAACAGAGGAGCTGGTTATTATTTAAATGGGGAAAGACTGCAGAAAGCTGCAACACAGAGGGATTTGGGGATCCCCGCGCATGAATCACAAAAAAACCCAGTATCTAAGTTCAGCAGGTAACAGGGAAGGCAAATAGTTTTTATTTTGAAGAGAATGGAGCATAAATGTAGGGGGGGGAGGGTTGCTAAAACTATACAAGGCATGAGTCAGACTGCAGCTGGAGTACTGTGAGTCATTTTGATTCCCTTATCTCCTGGCATTGGGGACAATTCAGAGAAGGTTTACTGGGCTGACCTCAGATATGGAGGCACTGAATTATGAGGAGAGGTGAAGTAGGTTGAGTCTGTACTCGTTGGAGTGGAGAAGAATAAGAGGTGATTTTATTGAAACATGACAGATTCTCACAGGAATTGACAGTGTCAATGTGGAAAGGGGGCTAACACCTTCAACATATTGTCTAGCTAACACCAATTGTAACAGTTAACTTGAGAATGCAACTTTTAAAAAATGTATTTGTGATTTACACATGAAAGAAGTGAAACTATCATGGTATTTGAACAGATTAAAGACTCAACAGATAAGCACATGGATGATTTTGGGATAGTGTAGGGGGATGAGCTGAGAATAGTTCACAGGTCGGTGCAACATTGAGGGCCGAAGGGCCTGTTCTGCGCTGTAATGTTCTATGTTCTAATCAAGGTATTTTTCAATGTATAATTTCAGTTATATCACACTGTAAACTTTTGCTATAAATTCTGTGCCTTACAATTGTGTTCTCCACAACCACCTGATGAAGGAGCGTCGCTCTGAAAGCTAATGTGCTTCCAATTAAACCTGTTGGACTATAACCTGGTGTTGTGTGATTTTTAACTTTGTACACCCCAGTCCAACACCGGCTTCTCCGAATCATTCCTCTTGTGGGAGAGTCTAGGTCCAGAGGGCATAATGTCAAAGGGGTTGCACATTGCGTATGAGGAAAAATTATTCCTCCAGAGGGCTGTGAATCTGTCAAGTTCTTTACCTCTATTGAGGCTGGGTCATTAAGTATATTCAAGGCTGAGAGACAGAGTTTTAGTTAGTAACAAGATCAAGGGGAGGAAAGTGAAATTGAGGATTATCAGGTCATTGAATAGCAGAAAAGACTCGATGGGCTGAATGGCCTACATTTGTTCATGGAATGTGGGTGTTGATGATAGACTGGGAGATATTTAACTAAATGATAAAATGAAATGCTCATATAGCTAGGACCAGACAGAGGCAGAGTTAAACCTCAACAATGGAGGCACGCTATTGTTTTGGGGTGGGTTCAGAACTGGAGTTGGGCCAGGGCTTGCCTGTGAACGCGTGTGTTTGCCCAGTTGTGGACTGCAGAAGTTAATCAGAGCAATGTGGGAACTTGCTGGGGGGAAGGAGGGCGGAGTAACCAGCCCTGAATGACATTCCTCCACTCACTTCCGCGTTGCTGCTTTTGTCTCATTTTTACTTTTGGTGTGTGTGTGTGTTCTGAGTTTGTTTCTGCTCTGGGCTGAGTTCACAGAACGAGTGAGTGAAAGAGAGAGAGAGAGAGAGAGAGACTGTGTGTGAGTGAGTGAGTGAAAGAGAGAGAGAGAGAGAGAGAGACTGTGTGTGAGTGAGTGAGTGAAAGAGAGAGAGAGAGACTGTGTGTGAGTGAGTGAGTGAGTGAGTGAGAGAGAGTGTGAGAGAGTGAGTGTGTATATATATGTGTGTGGGAGAGTTACAGAGAGACAGCCAAGTCCTGTTGTGGCTCTCCTCTCTTGGTGTGTCCAGTCACAGGGCTGGGAGCAGAGTCCTTCAGCCTCCCTCTCTCTCTCAGCCTCAGTAAGATGAGATAATGGAGAAACTGTCCAGCTTCCTCCACATTGGGGACATCGTGTCCCTGTATGCCGAAGGGACTGTCAATGGCTTCATCAGCACACTGGGGTGAGTGCCACTTCCGAACGCGTTGCAGCTAAAACTGACACACACACACAAAAAACTCCTGCAAGAAATTCAAGTGCAGACTAAAACTTTCAACGTTAGGCTGACTGCATGTGTTGCGTGTTCAGGCAAAGGCCCCTTTTCCTTATTCAAGACTGTGGCAAAAGTCGGAAGTCTGATTTGTTTATTTTTTTTAAGAAAAAGGGAGGCTGTAAAATGAGATGGTATTGAAATGTCGAGGTGGTTTTGCAATACAGCAGAGTTAAATCCATGTTTTAAACAGGCATTACTTCCCCTCACTTAAGAGTGTTGTGGGGTGGGAAGGTGGGAATGTTTGACTCTTCTTTCCCCCTCCGTTACCCCCGACTTAGGGCAAACTGCTCCTCCACAAAAGCCCGATTAATTAGATACATATCAAGGAACGTTTAGAAAGCGGAAATCTCCCAAGCGGCAGTTGTGTCTGTGTGTGTGTGCGCTGTGGGGGCAGACTTGTTGCACTTAGAATTTCCACCTAATTTCTCAGTTTGCAGTTCTCTATTGTAAGTGAAAACAAAACCAATTCCCCCCTCACGCCGGCCTGCACCCTTTGACTGCAAAAGTCTGACTTGTAGTAACTTTGTTTTAGGTGGCATTGGGGGGAGCAGTGTTATAAAGTACTTGGTAAGATATGGAACCCCTCTAGGCCAATTTGAAATGGGGGCCTTTTTGTTTTGGAAAGGGCCGTTTGTACACATTTGGGCGTCACAGAGAGTGAGAAATTTTGCCCTTAACAGAACAGAGCAGAGCGAGAAATTGATTAGACGCCAAATTGTCTCTCTCAGGCCAGGCATGGGTTTGGAGTTAAATTGGTTCAAAATGGGGAATACAGAGCAACCTGCATTTGTGTAGCACCAGGCTGGATTGCAGCATGTCATTGGAGCACATTAGAGCCAAGGAAGTGTGTTTGTAAGGCGTGGTCGTGTAGGAAGGAGCGGCAGCCCACTCGATGTACATAGCAAGATCCCACAACCAGGTTGTGAGCAGATCACCTGACTTGGTGTTTGTGGAGAGTGTGGAGCTGCTGGGAAAGTACAGCAGGTCAGGCAGCATCCAAGGAGCAGGAGAGTCGACGTTTCGGGAATGAGGTTTGTGAGCCGAGGGGGTGATGAAGGCCTTTTGCCCGAAATGTCGACTCTCCTGCTCCTCGGATGCTGCCTGACCTGCTGTGCTTTTCCAGCAGTACCACACACTCAGCTCTGATCTCTGGCAGCTGTAGTCCTCACTTTCTTCTCTCTGTCTTGGTTGGTTTGGTCAGGGGATGAGCATTGTTCAGGATTACCAGGGGGAACGCTGCATGTCGGGGATTGGTTGAGAAAGTACCTGGGGCATGTGCAATGGCTGTGCACCATAGTCACTGGGTGCCAGGGTCCTGTTTACTGACATGCCACTCTGTCTTGCTGTGTGCAACCCGTAGACTGATCAGCTACTATTGGTCAGACAGACACTCTTTGATGCTTAATTCAACTGGGGTACGTCCTGGGCTACAAGAAAGTTTTGACTGTGGGTCAGTTTTATTTGTGGCGAGGGAGATTTCTTATGCAGTGTCTGTGTTGTGAATGATGCCTTGGTCTCCGACAAGGTATCTCAGAGTACAATGGGATTTTGATCAGATGGGCAAATGGGCTGAGGAGTACAAAAAGAGTTTAGATAAACATGAGGTGCTGCCTTTTGCAAAGGCAAATCAGGGTAGGACTTATACATTTAATGAGAAGGTCCTGGGGAGTGTTAATAACCAAAGAGTCCTTCAAGTGCATGTTCATATTTCCTTGAAAGTGGAATCACAGGTAGACAGGATAGTGAAGGCAGTACATTTTTAAAAATAGATTCCCTACAGTGGGGAAACAGGCCGTTCGGCCCAACAAGTCCACACTGACCCTCTGAAGAGTAACCCGCCCAGACCCATTTCCCCATATTTTCCCCTGACTAATGTATCTAACCCAGGCATCCCTGAACAATCTGGGCAATTTATCACAGCCAATTCGCCTAACATGCGCATCTTTGGATTGTGGGAGGAAACCCACACAGACACGGGGAGAATGTGCAAACTCCATACAGACAGTCACCCGAGGCTGGAATCAAGCCCGGGTCCCTGGCGCTGTGAGGCAGCAGTGCTAACCACTGAGCCACCACTGGTGTTTGGTATAGATTAGATTTTTTAGATTACATTACAGTGTGGAAACAGGCCCTTCGGCCCAACAAGTCCACACCGACCCGCCGAAGCGCAATCCACCCATACCCTTACGTTTACCCCTTACCTAACACTACAGGCAATTTAGCATGGCCAATTCACCTGACCCTGCACATCTTTGGACTGTGGGAGGAAACCGGAGCACCCGGAGGAAACCCACGCAGACACGGGGAGAACGTGCAAACTCCACACAGTTAGTTGCCTGAGGCGGGAATTGAACCTGGGTCTCTGGCGCTGTGAGGCAGCAGTATGTTTGCCTTTATTGATCAGTGCATTGAGTAGAGGAGTTGGGAGGTCATGTTGAGGCTGTACAGGACATTGGTTAGGCCACTGTTGGAATCTCAAAGATGGTAAACTTGAGAGGTTCAGAAAAGATTTACATGGATGTTGCCAGGGTTTGGAGGATTTGAGCTACAGGGAGAGGCTGGGGCTGTTTTCCCTGGAGTGTCGAAGACCTTATTGAGGTTCGTAAGATCATGAGCATGGATAGGGTAAATAGACAAGGTCTTTACCCCAGGTAGGTGGTACAAACCTAGATGGCATAGGTTTAAGGTGAGGGGGGGAAAATATAAAAGCGACTTAAGGGGCAATGTTTTCACAGAGGGCGGTACGTGTATGGAATGGGCTGCCAGGGGAAGTAGTGGAGGATAGTACAATTACAACACTTAAAAGGCATCTGGATGGGTATGTGAATATGAAGGGTTTGGAGGGATATTGGCCAAATGCTGGCAAATGGGACTAGATTGATTTAAGATATCTGGTCGGCAAGGATGAGTTGGACCGAAGTGTCTGTTTCTGTGCTGTATAACTCTATCTTCTCTTGCCTGAGCTTGTCCTTCAATGCAAACTCCAGGCCTGACTGTAATACAGGAAGCCCATTATTGAGTGTCCACAGTGAATCCTGCTTCAGTCGAGTCTCAGCAAGTTTTTCAAGTGGAGTGTTCACTTCCACACTGATACCAAGTGAGCTATTGGATTCCACATTACAATTAGTGGCATTTTTTGAGATTTATAATTGTGAAAAAGGTTTAAAGTACAGATAAGTTTATTGTATGTTTGTTGAATCTGCACTTTTTATTTATTTATTTCATTTTGTGGGATGTGGGTATTGCTGGCTGGGTCAGCATTTATTCCCTGTCCCTAGTTAGTTACCCTTGAGAAGGTGGGGGTGAGCTGCTTTCTTGAGCCGCTGCAGTCCACCTGCTGTGGGTTGACCCACAATGTCATTGGCGAGGGATTTGGATTTTGACTCAATGACCGTGGAGGAACAGTTATCTATTTCCAAGTCAGGGTGCTGAGTGACTTTTGAGGGGAACTTGAAGATAGCGGTGTTCCCATTATATCTGCTGCTCTTGTCCTTCTCGATGGAAGTGGTCGTGGATTTGGAAGGCGCTGTCTGAGGATCTTTGCTGAATTTCTGCAGTGCATCTTATAGATAGTACACACTGCTGCTACTGGGCATAGGTGGTGGAGCGACTGGATGCTTGTTGATGTGGTGCCAATCAAGCGGACTGCTTTGTCCTGGATGGTGTCAAGCTTCTTGAGTGTTGTTGGGGCTACACCCATCCAGGGCAAGTGGGGAGTATTCCATCACACTCCTGACTTGTGCCTTGTAGATGGTGGGCAGGTTTTGAGGAGTCAGGAAGTGAGTTACTCACCACAGTATTCCTAGCCCCTGGCCTCCTCTTGTAGCCACTCTGTTTATGTGGTGAATCCAGTGAAGTTTCTAGTCCATGATAACCCCCAGGATGATAGTGGGGGATTCAGTGATGGTAACACTGTTGAATGTCAAGGGTGCGGTCTTGCAGTGTTCTTGTTTTCATTGAATCTGGTCAAAATTTAATCGGATTTACATACAATCCATGTCTCATTTGTCAGTTAGAAAACTCTCCTTTAGAGACTTGGGTACGGGCCATCAGTTGTAATGCTATTGCTAAACAGCTCATGATTCCTCCTGGATGCTTTATGCACTTTTGGAATCATAAGGACACTATATCTGGAATACTGTGTTCAGCACTTCCCCCTCCAGAAAGATATCTTAACCTTGGAGTGGCTGATTGATCAGAATAACACCAGGGTTAGGTTATTTCACACTGGCCAGGCCAGAATGCATTACCCATCCCTAATTGTCCGTTGAACTAAGTGCCCTCTGGCTTGCTTGACCAATGCTTTCAGTTGTCAGCCACACTGCTGTGGGTCTGGAATCACATGCAGGCCAGACCGGGTAAAGATGGCAGTTTCCTTCCCTAAAGGGCATTATGGAAAAACCAGATGGGTTTTTACAATTGGTGATTGTTTTATGGTCACCACCATTGAGACTAGTTTTCAATTTCCAGGGTTTTAATAATTGAATATAAATTCCCACTGGCTGCCATTGGGGAAGTGAACCATGGCCCCAGTGTGATAACCTGAGCGTCTAAAACTACGCGTCCAGTGACATCACTGCACCACCATCACTTCCACGTTAAGATACAAGGACCGGGTGAAAAGGGGAAGCTTGTATTGCCTTAAGTGCAGAGGATTAAGGGGCGATCAAATTGAGACATGTATCATGATTGAAGGATTTGACTGTTTTGACAGAGACAAGCTATTTTCTCTGGTGCCGGAGCCTGAAACAAGGAGGGAGTATAGGTAGACCATCTGAGGTTAATGACAGGGATACTGCTTCTCCCAAAATGTTGTTTTGCTCAACTGAAAATTCTATGCCTGAGATTGATAGGTTTGATTGATAGGTTTTTGTTGGTCATGGCTTTTAATCATAAGGGAACTGTGGACTGAAGGGTCTGTTTGCATGCTGTAGATCTCTGTGACTGTATGGTGGTGGATTAGAGTCCAGATACTGATCAGCCATGAAAGGCAGAACCAGTTCAAGGGGCTGAATGGCCTTTTTGTTTCTATCATCCCGTGACTGACAGAGTGGAACGGATGCACTGTGCTTTAGAAGTATCGAGAGTACGCTGAAATCAAAATGTGACGTGCAGAATTCTTCCACGGTCTTCGTTAAAAATCACGCAACACCAGGTTATAGTCCCATAGGTTTATTTGGAAGCACTGTGATTTTTAACTTTGCCCACCCCAGTCCAACACCGGCACCTCCACACCACGTCCACCTTCCTTCTCTCTCTCTCTTTGGCGTGTCATGCTGCACGTGAAAAGAGAGCTGGGTTGCATGTATACCTGGAGCCCTGTGACTAAGGGCAGGGTAACCTCCTTGTGGCAGGGGCAGAGACTGGTAACGGGGTCCCGGGAAACTGTTACAGAGATCTCGGCCGATGTCAAGCAGTGGCTGGAGGATCAGTGGAGGAGGAACGAGAGAGAAAGATGAATTCTATTGCAGTAAAGTCTGCCATTGTATTCAGTGTTTCAAGGCACTGGAGCGTGGTGATACTTTGCGTATAACGTGTGAGAGAACACTTTTCACTGTATTTTTTATACGTGTGACGATAAATCTAAATCTAATCAAATGAGCTATAGGGAAGGGCTGAATAGGCTAGGGCTGTTTTCCCTGGAACGTTGGAGGCTGAGGGCTGACCTTATAGAGGTTTATAAAAATCATGAGGGGCATGGATAGGGTAAATAGACAAGGACTTTTCCCTGGGCTAGGGGAGTCCAAAGCTAGAGGGCATAGGTTTAGGGTGAGAAGGGAAAGATTTAAAAGGAACCTAAGGGGCAATGTTTACATGCAGAGGACAGTACGTGTATGGAATGAGCTGCCAGAGGAAGTGGTGGAGGCTGGTACAATGACAGCATTTAAAAGGCATCTGGATGGGTATGTGAATAGGAAGGGTTTGGAGGGATATGGGCCAAATGCTTGCATGGGACTAATTTATTGAGGATATCTGGTCAGCGTGGACGGGTTGGACCGAAGAGTCTATTTCCATGCAGTATGGCTCCATAACTCCAAATCTAATCTCATCCCCTCCTAATAGTACTAACTTCGTAAGATGATTTAAGTATGACATCTCCATTTGTAAAAGAAATTGCAATGGAAAGTGTGCCTCGTTTCGAAAATTAGTAACAAATCACAAGCTTTTAGAAGTGATAAGCTTATCGCCATTTCTGTTGTTTCAAGGAGTGAAGCCGACTCACTGGAATGCAGGATGAAAGCACCGCCTGAGGCTGGTGTTTCTGACTGATTAGAAAGACAATCCTGCCAACCATCAAAATTCCCAACAGGGAAATTTGTAGATCTGTGAAAGCTTGGAGAATGTGCTGATTTCCCTTCATTTTCAGTGGATCTCTGTCTTTTGGTGTCAACTGAACTTTCATAGTGAAACTCTTTATTTAAGAAAACGAAATAGATAGTGAATGAACTTCTACACTGAGGGTCCTGGTGTGTCACTGGAAGGTTATTTAATACAAGTCTTTGGTGCTGACATGCAGGAGATAAGGGAGGGAGGCGAGGTGGCATTGCGGTCTGGCAATGTCATCCCAGGTGAGTCTTTGGAGATAGAGGAGCAGGGTCTAATTGAGCTCCTTTTTAAAATTAGGGCCAAGTTAATGAAGAAGCATTGATCATGAGAGCCAGCCTGGAAATCCCTTTAGGTATCTCACTAACAGCTCAGTGGTTGGCACTCCGGCCTCACAGCGCCAGAGGCCTAGGCTTCAGCCTTGGGCGACTCTCTGTGTGGAGTTTGCACATTCTCCCCATGTCTGCATGGGTTTACTCCGGGTGCTCCGGTTTCCTCCCACAGTCCAAAAGCTGTGTAGGTCAGGTGAATTGGCCATGCTCAATTGCCCGTAGTGTTAGGTGCATTAGTTAGGGGTAAAATGTAGTGGAATGGGTCTGGATGGGTTACTCTTTGATGGTCAGTGTGAACTTGTTGGGCCGAAGGGCCTGTTTCTACACTGTAGGAAATCTCAAAACAAAAGGGAATCTAACCCAGATTCTTTTTAATTCACTTGTGGGATGGTATAGACTTGATGGGCTGAAGGGCCCAATCTGTACTGTATACTGTTATGACTTGAAGGTCCCTGGCAAGACCAAGATTTGTCGTCCATCTTGAATTGGCCTGAGTACTTTGTTAGGGCATGTCAGAGGTAGATCAGAGACAGCCACATTACCGTGGGTCTGGAGTTACATGTCGTCCTGACCAGGTAAGAATGGCTGATTTTTGAAATGTATTTATTTGTGGGAAGTGGGTGTCACTGGCTGCTTGACATTTATTGCCCGTTCCTAATTGCCTTTGAGAAGGTGGTGGTGAGTTGCCCTAAAAGGTATTAGATGACCAGATAGGTTTTTTTATGACCGTTGAATGTAGTTTTCATGGTTGCAATCACTGAGCCTAATTTAACATTTCTGATCTATTGATTTTTATTTAAATCTCACCAGCTGCCATGGTGAGATTTGAACCCAGGTCCTTGGAGCATTAGCCTGAGCCTCTGGATTAATAGTCCAATGGTATTACCACGATGTAACTGCCTCCTAAAATGCTGCTGATGTCCCTGTCGCTCAGTACAAGAGTGGTGTTTTTTTTACACAAAAGATGGCATCCTGCTGATCCTGTTTGGTATTGTAGTTTTGTTTGGTGCCACCATTGATAGTTGTGCCAACAGTGTAACTCTGAAATTCCCTCCCTCCACCTATCTTCCCTCTTATCAGAGTGTCCTTTGAATCTCCCTTTTCGCCTGACCTGAAAACCCCTCAACAGTGCTCCTGTGAAGTGCTTTGCTACTTTAAAATAGCACCTATTTTAAAGGGTGCTATCCAAATGTGATGATTTGGAGATTAGATTAGATTAGATTAGATTAGATTAGATTAGATTAGATTAGATTATTGAACCCGGGTCTCTAGCGCTGTGAGGCAGCAGTGCTAACCACTGTGCCACCGTGCCGCCCACAATCACCTGATGAAGGAGCGTCGCTCCAAAAGCTAGTGTGCTTCCAATTAAACCTGTTGGACTATAACCTGGTGTTGTGTGCTTTTTAACTTTATCCAAATGTGAGTTGTTGTGGCTGAGTGGTTAGCACTGCTGCCTCACAGCATCAAGGACTCGGGTTCGATTCCAGCCTTGGGCGACTGTCTGTGTGGAGTTTTCATGTTCTCCCCGTGTCTGTGTGGGGTTTCCTCCCACAGTCCAAAGATGTGCAAGTCAGGTGGATTGGCCATGGGAAATGCAGGGTTACAGGGATGAGATATGGGATGGCTTAATGTGGAAGCCATGGGCTGAATGGCCTGCTTCCACACTATAATTCTATGAATTTGTCTTATCTCTTTAGCCTGCCGTGCAGTCACATCGACTGGGCTGACTGTGTGGCACAGCATTGTGTCGTAGTCCTTAACACACACTATTTCTGACTAAAGGCCATCAAAAGCTGCAAAACCTCTGATTTTGACCAACCTTTGTCTTGTTTTGTTTATGAAGAAATTATGCTTTTTCTGTTTAAGTAGCACCATTCAAGTCCTCAGAGGGCTGAGCGACTGCAGTAATGTGGGAAACACCAGAGAAACTGTGCTGACAGCAACACCCCATAATCAGCAATGTGATAAAGATCAGTCTGGTCTGTTTTGTTTTGAGGTTGGTCAACAGATTAAACATTGAGGTGGGTACTGCTGGAATCATCCTTGCTCATCAAAGTAGTACCATGCGGCCTGTCATAATCATCCCAGGGATTGCTGGAGTCTTGCCGGAGAGTGTCAGCTGAAAGACCCCCCACCTCTGTAGACCAGTTAAGCCGTTACTGATGTATACGGTCTGGCCTAATCCATTAGCAGTAGCATGTGATTGATATTATTCTTAAAGCCATGAGGAAGGGTGGGAGGTTGGCCTTAATTGTACTGGAGACAGTTTAATTGTATACTTAAGGACATTGTGTATTTAGGCAGGATGCGATGTATTGAGTCCTTTGTGTTTAACTAACAGGTCCCCTAGTAATGACAACCACTGTGTCTTTCTTGATTACTTTAATACAATCTAAAGAGCCCATAAAATTAAGCCATTTTGTATTGGACTTGGCCAGTGGTTCCAGTCTTGTTTACATCAGTAATTTGTAATTGACTAAAGTGAAATGTGAAGAATTGCTGAAATAGATGTATGTCTCATGAAATTGTTAATCCCAGGCCAGATTACTCAAATTCACTCGCTTCCTGTCTTTTGAAAGCTGTCCTGCCTGTATCCTGACTGTCACTGACTCTTAGTGCTCTTGTAGGTGCTGACTCGACAGTATCTTCTGGTGAGGTGAGGCCTCAGTTTTACATTTCTCATTCTCCTGTCCAAACTCCTGCATGGCCTCACCCTTGCAGAGCTCTATAACCTCCTGAAGGCCTCTGGGAATGTGTCCCTCCAGTTCTGGCCTTGTGTGTTACAGTCCCTTCATTTGCCACTGCCTTTCAGTTACCAGGGTCGTAATGTTTCCAATTGCCTCCTGAAATGCCTCTGACTTTCTCTCTCACAAACCAGAGTAGGCCATTCAGCCCCTTGAGCCTGTTCATGGCTGATCTGATTATAACCTCAAAACGCCTTGCCCTGATTAACCTTTGACTCCTCCCCTTGCTTCATAAGAATCTATTCACGTCTGCCCTGAAAATATTCAAAGATTGCTGTCTCCACCAGGAAGTGAGTTCTGAAAACACTGAACCCTCTGTGAGGAAATATAATTTCACCTCCTCCCTCTATTAAATGGGCTACCTCTTGTTTTTAAGCAGTGGTGCAGGCCTATTCCTGTTCAACTATTCCTCATAAGACAATCTGCCCATTTAGTCTTGTAAATTTTCTCTGAACTGCATCTTTCCTTCTTTAAATGAAGGGACCAGTACTGTCCACAGTATTCCAGGTGTAGTCTCACCAGTACCCTGTGTAACTCCATGGGGCGGCTCAGTGGTTAGCACTGCTGCCTCACAGCGCCAGAGAACCGAGTTCAATTCCCGCCTCAGGCGACTGACTGTGTGGAGTTTGCACATTCTCCCCGTGTCTGCGTGGGTTTCCCCCGGGTGCTCCGGTTTCCTCCCACAGTCCAAAGATGTGCAGGTCAGGTGAATTGGCCATGCTAAATTGCCTGTGATGTTAGGTGAAGAGTAAACGTATGGGTGGGTTGCGCTTCGGCGGGTTGGTGTGGACTTGTTGGGCTGAAGGGCCTGTTTCCACACTGTAAGTAATCTAATCTAAATTGCCCATAGTGTTAGGTGCATTAGTCAAAAAGAAATGGGTCTGGATGGGTTACGGTCTGGATGGGTTACGGTCTGGATGGGTTACGGTCTGGAGGGTCGGTGTGGACTGGTTGGACCAAAGGGCCTGTTTCCACACTGTAGGGAACCTAAAAACCTCTTTGCTTTTGGACTCTGTTTCCTTTGTGATAAATTGTAATATTCTACAAGTTTTCTTCGTTGTTTGCTGTAACTGTCAGCAATCTCTCTAATTTTCTATCCGGCTGCGTGGGCCTCGGAGACCGGCCTGTGGCAGCAACTTCCAAAGCCGGGAATTAATGGATAGTATCCCGGAGCTGCTGCTCTCATGGCTTATGGAACTTTGGCTGTATGTCTTTGTGAAAACCTCAGAAATCCAGATCCCTCTGCATCTCCGATTTCTGTAATTCCTCACTCTTCGTTCTTCCTGCCAAAATGGTCAGAAGTGAAATTATCTCACAATTGTGTTTTCTCGCATAGCAAATTTCACCACAGAGTCGTATAGCACAGAAACAAACTGTTTGGTTCAACTCATCCATGCTGTCTCGATATCCCAAACTGATCTAGTCCCCATGCCAGCACTTGGCCTATATCTCTACAAACTTTGATTAGATTAGATTCCCTATGGTATAGAAATAAGCCCTTCTGCCCAACCAGTCCACACCGACCCTCCGAAGAATAACCCACCCAGACCCATTCTCTATCCTATATTTGCCCCTGACTAATGCACCTAACACTATGGGCAATTTAGCACGGCTGAATCACCTAACCCGCATATCTTTGGACTGTGGGAGGAAACCAGAGCACCCGGAGGAAACCCACGCAGATGGTCATCCGAGGTAGGAATTGAACCCAGGTCCCTAGCACTGTGAGGCAGCAGTGCTAACCACTGAGCCACTGTGCCACCCCACTCTTCCCATTCATGTGCCCATCCAGAATGCCTTTTAAATGTTGGACCAGCCTGCACTGCTTCCTCTGGCAGTTTCTTCCATGCACTCACTACCCTCTGCACGGAAAAGTTACCACTCGGCTCCCCTTTCAACCTCGCCTCTCTCGCACCCAAACCAAGTTTTGAGCTCCCCTACCCTGAGTAAAAGACCTTTGCATGGCCGTCATGATTTTGTAAGGTCACCCCCTTAGCCTCCATCGCTGCAAGGAAAATAGCCCCGGCATATACATCCTGTTCCTGTAGCTCAAACCCTCCAACCCCAGCAGCATCCTTTCAAATACCTTTTTGCAATTTTTTTGAGTTTAGCAATATTGTTCCTCTAGCAGAGATGGCGTGGAGGTGCTGGTATTGCACTGAGGTGGACCAAGTCAGAAGTCACATGACACCAGGTTATAGTCCGACAGGTTTATTTGAAACGACAAACTTTCGGAGTGCTGCTCCTTCAGCAGGTGGAGCGGAGGGAAGTGTAACAGGCTCAGAATATATAGCCAGAGAGATAATTGCAAGATAATTCCAGGTGATTGAGTGTCAAAAGATCGTACAACTGGTGAGTGGAGTGTTGACAGGCTGAATAACAAGCCTCTGCAAGTGATCTAAAGTGTCAGATGGTGAGAGTAAAGTGCCAACAGCTGAATAGCTAGTAAAGCTATGATCCGATTAAGGCAGAGAGATAATTACAAAAAAGTCAAAAATAAGATGGTGATCTACGTGGCACTGCTGGTCACAGTCCTCCAGTCGGAGAAACAACCTTCCACTATCACCCTCTGTCTCTTACCTTCAAGCCAACTTTGTAGCCAACTGGCAAGCTTCCCCTGTATTCCATATGATCTAACCCTGCTAACCAGCCTACAGTGCCGAACCTTGTCGAAAGCCTTGCTGAGGTGCATGTAGATAATTTCCACCACCTTCATCAATCCTTTTTTGTCACTTTTTCAAAAAACTCAATCAAATTAGTGAGTTCTTTAAAATACACTCAATCAAATTAGTGAGACACAATTTCCCGCGCACAAAGCTTTGTTGACGATCCCTAATCAGTCCTTTCCTTTCCAAATACATGCAAATCCTGCCCCTCAGAATCCTCTCCAACAACTTGCCCATTACTGACGTCAGGCTCGCTGGTCTATATTTCCCGGTTTTTCCTTACCACTTTTCTTAAACAGTGGCACCACGTTTGGCACCCTCCAGTCTTCTGGCACCTCACTAACAATGACACAGGTATCTCAGCAAGGGGCCCAGCAATCACTTCCCTAACTTCCCACAGAGCTCTAGGGTACACCTGATCATCTCTCAGAGGTTTATTCACCTTTCTGCATTTTAAAACGTCCAGCAACACCACCTCTGTAATATGGACATTTTTAAAGATGTCACTGTTTATTTCCCTACAGGCGGCACGATGGCCCAGTAGTTAGCACGGCTGCCTCACAGCACCAGGGTCCTGAGTTCGATTCCCAACTGTCTGTGTGGAGTTTGCACATTCTCCCCGTGTCTGCATGGGTTTCCTCTGAATGCTCCGGTTTCCTCCCACAATCCAAAGATGTGCAGGTCAGGTGAACTGGCTATACTAAATTGCCCACAGTGTTAGGTGTGTTAGTCAGGGGTAAATATAGGGTAGGAGAATGGGTTTGGGTGGGTTTCTCTTCAGAGGGGCAATGTGGACTTGTTGGGCCGAAGGGCCTGTTTCCACACTGTAGAGAATCTAATCTAATCTATATCTTCCATGTCCTTCTCCACGCTAAATACTGATACAAAATATTCGTTTAGTATCTCCTCCATCTCCTGTGGTTCCACACAAAGGCTGCCTTGCTGATCTTTGAGGGGCCCTATTCTCTCCCTAGTTACCCTTTCATCCTCAATATATTTATAGAATCCGTTTGGATTCTCCTTAACCCTATTTGCCAAAGCTATCTCATGTCCCCTTTTTGCCCTCCTGATTTTCCTTTTCAGTATACTCCTGCTGTCTTTATACGCCTCTAGGGATTTACTCGATCCCTGTTTTGTTAGAACTTGCCAACCTGTAGTCCAATCTGTTCTAATATTTCCTCTTAGGCCCCAGTGTCAGTTTTAGTCTGGTTAATCTCCTGTGACTGTTTTGAAGACACTATTTGAGAGTGGTGTAATGATGAAATGTGTGAGCTCTGGATCTGTCTGGAACTAGGGAATGGCGCACGCAAATGTGGCAGAAGTAGGATTGACCATTTGAGGGGGTGATGTTTTGGCTTTATGGCAGAAATTGATAGTGTAATATTGTCAAAGCTGAACCGTTTTCCTTGCGTTTTGTGCATGTGTGTACACTTTCTGGAATTACTGGATCATCATAAGTTAGGACTGCATGAGAATCAACAATAAACCAAGCAGCCTTTGATATAATTGACACTGGTGGCCATGGACTCCAGAAAATCAGACCTATGCAGGCATTTCAGTTCATGTTTGGGTGATGTATGTTTGCTGTAATTGCGAACTTTGATTTAAAAGGGTAATATGTGGAGAATTGAAAGAGAACTCTGCTACGAACTATGATCAAGTGTCATTTAATCAGGAGTCAATTTTCATAATATCAAGAAATATGAGGCAATTTTTCAAATGAGTTGTATTTTAACATCTGCTACATCTCCAGTGAGAGCGAGACAATACGTGTGTAATGAGCTGTCCCCATGAATTAAGTGGCCCTGAGTACAATCCTGCTTAATACCATTCAACCCTGCATAACCATTTCCTCAAGGTAAATGCTGACCCAGCTAGTGATTTCCACGTTTCGTAAATGAATGGTGTGGGGAAAAAAAACACCCGTCATTAGAATCCCATTTTGGCCCATCGAGGTTATGGTGACCCTCTGAAGACTATACTATCCAGAACCCCACCCCATAACCCTACTTTCCCACATTCCAACTAGCTATACATCCCTGAACATAATGTGGAAATTTAGTGTGGCCAATCCACCTAACCTGCACATATTTAGATTGTGGGAGGAATCTGGAGCACCCGGAGGAAACGCAGACAGACAGTTGCCCGAGGCTGGAATCGAACCCAGGTTCCTTGCGCCTTGAGGCAGCAGTGCTAACCATTGAGCCACCATGTTGTGTGACTACCCTTCCTGACACGGGCTTATTAGGCCTGTAAACGCTGCACCAGCTGACAGAGAGATGACCGTTCCAGGAAACCGTGTAACCAACATTGACGGGGAGTCAGTGTGAGTTCATTTTCGGCGCAAGATGAAGATTGAAGATCCCTTTAATCCTTCTCGCTGAATTCCCCCCCCCCCCCCCGCCACTTAGGGGACTGCAGATCCTCTGACCTGTCCTCTGAGTGCACATGTACAGTAACCGGTATTGTAGCATTTACAGAGGGTGTGGAGTGAAGTTTAGTGTGAACAATTTCTGATCGAGGGATTGAAATCTGTAGTTGAGTTCTAAGGCCTTCCTTCCCTGAATCTTATCCGGAATGCCTTTCTGTTCGTCTCAGCCCAGTTCAGAAGTGGGTATCCAATTCTATCCACATTTGCAATGTATTAACTACGAGAAGGATTCTAATATATGAGACTAATCTTCTACAAGTTCTCTATTTGACTTGTCAGCAAGACTTCTTTTTTCGCTGTAAGGGTGTGAGAGAGTAGTGTTTAAACCTGCCTTGTCTTGGCCGAGATAATGAAGTGAATTGCACATTGCTCAATAATTTGAACTGAGGAATTGAGAGGACTTTAACTCTTTGTGTGATTTGAGTGCAGCGTTTAAAATGTTGCACGAGGCTTGGATTTAGGAAGCTTTTTATTTGTCATACAGGAAATAATGTGTATTGTGCATTAAAATGGGTGTCTGCCTCATGGTTAGAATGCAGAGTGCCTTGCATTTATAGAATAGATTTTACAACTGCTGCAGGTCTTGTGCACCAGTATTAAAGCCAATTAAATCCTTTTTAAATGCACTGACAGCAAAGTGAGAGTGACCAGATGAAGCAGTTGTGATGATTAGAATTAGAGAATGGAAGTAGGCCATTCAGCCCATTTTGTTAGCACTGGCTCTCTCTAGGAGTATTTCACCTTGTGCCAGCTCCCAGCTCTGTTTTTTATCCTGTCACCCTGTATATTGCTGCCTTTTTCAGCTCACAGGTCAGGATGAAAACCTGCCTCTAATATCTTCAGGCCACAAATTCCAGATTATAACCACTGACCGTGCGGGAGATCTTTCTCCACGGCGATAAAATCTGGGCCTCCCGCACCATTTTCTGAGATGTCGGACTGATAGTCTCTCTGCAGCAGTACCATAGGTTTCACTGCAGAGCCTGATCGTATCCTTAAGCTGAGAACCCGTGTAGATTTTTCACCAGTTGGGAAGTACGATGGGAAAGCGGAATTAACCATCTCAATTTTCGCAAACGTTTTAGTGTCAAAACTTCGCTCTTGTGCACTCAGAAGTTGTGGACTGTTTTGTAGTGTCACCCCTCTGTTGGCACACTGATCACCCTGGGCATCATTTTCAAACTTGTAAATTGCACATGTGGGGTGAAATGTAATGCCAGTCTAGTTGAGGTTTGGTGGGTATTTATTCAGGTGTCTGGGTGCAAGATGAAGATGCTGTTAACTTCTGGCTTCTGCCTGATTGAAATCTAGGGCACTTGTGATGTAAAATATGATTTTTAAAAAATATAAACTAATAAGTAAAAGGGCATAATTTGGGAAAACTGCAGGCTAGGTCAGATAGGCAGTCTGTTCTGATACTAATCGTAAGGAGGCAATTAATTCCCACTTCAGGATCTTGCCCCCTTGTGGTTGGACAGGGGGTTGCCAAGCAAGGAGACTGAACAGCATTTTGGGGTTGCATGAAGGGTTCTGGAGTATGATTGTGATTGGTGAGGGGGTGGAAGGGGAGTCTGTGGGACTTGTTTAGAGACTGTCTACTCGATCAAGGAGCTGGCGTCAGGGAGTGAGATGATTGTGACAGTCACCCCCTTTCTCCCCTCTCCCTAAACCCTTCTAATCTCCACTGCTTAGACACCTCTTGCCCATGAACCCCACCTTGCCCTCTCCCTCGAGTGATCAGGATCCCTCAAGCATTGGCTTCTGGTGGGTGCACTACTGGCAGCAGCCACTGCTCCCAGTGGCACTGGTGAGCAATGGATAGGTCCGTCCTCTGGCCCACAGTTCCTGAAGGTTTGAGTTGTGCCCCCAGGTTCCTGAGTTTGAGAGAAATGTAATGCTGTTTAATAGGCTCTTTATTCAGAGACAGATGAGGCTTGGGGCTGCTGCTGGTCTTCCATCTGTCAGGTGAGATCCTCCATGTTCAATTCTGCCCACTCTATGGCTATTGATGTTGCATCCATTTCATGTTCCACTCGGGCATATCCCAAAGGTACAACAACAATCACTCCTCAAAGGTACTTCACTGGTTTCTCCTCAGGAAGGATGTATTGTCCTTGGAGGGAGTAAATGTGGGTTTACAAGAATGATGCCTGGACTTAAGGAATTAACTTGTGTGGAGTGATTGCCCAAATTAGACCTGCTTTCTTTAAAACTTAGAAGGTTAAGAAACGATCTGATCAAAGTCTTCAAAATATTAACAGGAAA
This sequence comes from Chiloscyllium plagiosum, assembly GCF_004010195.1. NCBI lineage: Eukaryota > Metazoa > Chordata > Chondrichthyes > Orectolobiformes > Hemiscylliidae > Chiloscyllium > Chiloscyllium plagiosum. Next base: position 4,954,595 of record NC_057732.1, read on the forward strand.
AGACAGGGAGGGTAAACTGTTTCCACTGCTTGGCGATTCTCGAACTAGGGAGCATATTCTGAGAATTAGGGCCAAACCGTTTAGGATAGATGTTCGGAAGCACTTCCACATACAAAGGTGGTAGATGTTTGGAACTCTATTCCACGGATGTGCTGGATCACTTGTAAATTTTAAATCTCAGATAAAGTTTTTTGTAAAGAAAGCCGTTAAGGGATATGGGCCGTAATCACGTCAATGAAGTTGGTCCCAATATTGGCCAGACTCTCATTGAATGGTGGAATAGGCTCGAAGGGCTGAATGGTAAGTAGCACTTTCCCCTGCCACCGCAGGATCTGTAAAACCTGTGCCCACACCTCCTCCCTCACCTCCATCCAAGGCCCCAAAGGAGCTTTCCACATCCATCAAAGTTTTACCTGCACATCCACTAATATCATCTATTGTATCCGTTGCTCCCGATGCGGTCTCCTCTACATTGGGGAGACTGGGCGCCTCCTAGCAGAGCGCTTTAGGGAACATCTCCCAGACACCCGCACCTCTCTCACTGCAACTCCCAGGTCATTTCCTCAGCCCTGAAGCTCTTCAACCATGTCCTGAAACCTAGCTTATCTCTCCACGCTTCAGGCTCTCTGCCTTTATTCCTGATGAAGGGCTTTTGCCCGAAACGTCGATTTTGCCTGTCCTTGGATGCTGCCTGAATTGCTGTGCTCTTCCAGCACCACTGATCCAGAATCTGGTTTCCAGCATCTGCAGTCATTGTTTTTACCTCGAAGGGCTGAATGGTCTACTCCTATCCCTGTGGTTGCGAAACTCATTGGAATGTCCTGAGACCACGAAAGAAGCTGTTGAAACAAGTAGGCGTAACCTTCAGGTTAAACCACTGCCGGTTGCCTGTCCCTGATAAGGGGGCAGCCCTATGGTTTATTCATTAGTGGCAGCGACAACAGACTTTAAAATTCTTTCATGCATTGCTGTCAGTGGCAACCCAAAATATCCTTGAATTTGCTGAACTATTTCAGAGGGCAGGTAAGAATCAACCACATTGCCGAGGGTCTGGAGTCACATCTCGGCCAGACCAAGTAAGGATGGCCGTGTCCTTCCCTGCAGGACGTTGGTGAGCCACCTGTGTTCTTAGTGTTCAATGATTGTTTGTTCCAAAGCCACCACTCCTGAGGCTGGTTTCATAATGGATGAACATGCCACAGACTTTGCTCCTGCAATCCCTCATGTAGTTTGATCCTGTTGACCTAGATTAGTAGGTGGAGAGTGAAAGCACGGTGTGGCCTTAGCTCTTGGGTGGATGTGTGCGGGGTTGGGGGTGGTTAGTCCAAGCAAATTGGGCAACGAGGAAAGAAGACCGCACTCAAATCCTGAAGAGACTGAGAGAAAAATCCAAGGGTGCTGGGAGTGGAATGCAAATAGAGGCGGCAAATGGAATTGTTTCTTAAATTGCATGTCTTGGTCGTAAGGTGCACTGGAGCAATGATACTCAGCATGTAGAATTCGCAGTCGTCACACTAGGTTAGTTGTAGAAGGAAACTCTTGTATACAGCCAATGGGATCTGCAAGTGCACGTGTACCTTCCACTCAAGTTGGAACCAGTTGACGTGAACGCCCCGAATTGATCACCCGTTTCCAAATTAGTACGCCAATGAGGCACCTTTAGCAGATGATTGACTATATTCTTACTCTTGTCAGTAACTAATGAGGCCTCACTTTGTGCTAAGTGTTTTATAGCATGAAGGCTGCGGTCCTTGCGTGACTTGAGATTGCAGCCAATTTGAACACTAATGGTGCAGCTAGCTGAAGCATTTGGAAAGCCCTGAGAGGTTTATGGAGGGTGACGGGTTGAGAAGAAAAACCTTATGTTTTTTTAATGTACATTGGTGGAGATTTATAATTGTGAATATTAGTCAACAACTCCGATATTGTATAGTGCCTCTCCAAGAATGCTCAAAAGCAAACTAGATTGATATCCATCAGTCCTTGTACAGTAATTCCTAGGCGACTACACTTGTTGCAGCCAGTGCAATGGTACTTTGGAGCATCCGGAGCGAAAAATAACAATTAAATTAAAGCATTTTCCTTTCTCCACTTTTTCTCCATGTTTTTTTCAAACTCCTTCCCTCTGCCTGCCTTTCTTTCTCCTTCAACTGCTAATGAGCCCCTCTCGTGACCCTTGACGTGGCCCCTGCCGGGGTTATGATGAGTGTTTTGATGAAAATTCACTGCCGTCGAATTGAGGGGTGGGAAACACATGAGGGAGTGATAGCAGCCTGTATTGCATTGTGGGTGCTCTGAGTTGAATGGACCAGGCGATAGTGTGCAGAATCTCCAAGATCGAGTGGCTGGTTTGTACTGTCACAGGATGGTTATATTGGATGGTTAAATGTGTTGCCCTTCTGCCTTTCAGATGGTGAGCTGCCATCTTGAACTAGTAAGTGATATAATTAGCAAGTTTTTTTAAATTCTTTTATTCTTTGGGCTAAGCCCAGCGTTTATTGCTTGGTTGTCCAGAGGGTAGTTGAAGAGTCAACCACATTGCTGTGGGTCTGGAGTCACATGTAGGCCAGACTAGGTTAGGACAGCAGTTTACTTACTAAAGGATAATTGTGAAGCAGATGGATTTTTCTAACAGTCGATCCATGGTCATGATTAGACTCTTAATTCCAGAATTTTATTGCATTCAAATCCCACCATCAGGGATTCAAACCTGGGTCCCCAGAACATTACCTGGGTCTCTGGATTAACAGTCCATTGATAATATCATTAGGCCATTGCCTCCCCATTTAAATTTGGAATGGTTTGGTCTTATTCTGAGTTTTTTTGTGCACAGGACATATCTAGGGAGTTTTCCACATTATTGTTCCTTTTGCCCAGGCACGTCCTGAATGTAATTTTCCACATTGTTGGGCGGATGCCAGTGCTGTAGCCATACTGGAACAGCTTGGCGAGGGACATGACTAGTTCTGGGGCGCAAGTCTTCAGTATTATGGTTGGAGCGTTGTCAGGGCCCACTGCCTTTTGTAGTATTGTTATGTAGGGATGTTGCTAATGTTTCCCTGCTGCAAGGGTCAAGGCTCTGTTCAGTTGAACACATCAGACAAAACAGGCTCTTTCAAACAATTGCCTGCAACACAAGTTTTCTGTTGTCGTCTTATTTTAGTGTGTATTCCACAGAATTACTGTGGCATAAACAGGGACATTTCCAACTGCAGTGGGCGAGGAGCCAGCGAGCAGGGAGCAACTTCTCAAACGTAAATGATTGATGAATTGCTTTTTTTTTAAAAGAATTCCAGGAAAAAGGAAAAGAAAAATGTGTAACAGGTGCAAAGGGAGCAAAACAATGGAGGCCCCAAAGGAGCATTGGAAATGCAGGGGGGAAGCTCAAAAAGCATAGGATCCCTAGAGTGTGGAAGCAGGCCATTCGGCCTTTTGAGTCCACACTGACGCTCTGAAGAGCATGCCACCCAGACCCTGCTAAAATTGTGTAGGTTGGGTGCATTAGTTAGGGGGTAAATGTACGGTAATAGATTAAGGGAATGGGTCACTCTTTGGAGGGTCGGTGTGGACTTGTCAGGCCGAAAGGGCATTCTATGGAATCTAGCCCTGTAGCCCTGTAACCCTGCATTTCCCATGGCTAATCCAACTGACCTGCACATCCCTGGACCTTATGGGCAATTTAACATTTCCAACCCACCTGACCTGCACATCATTTGGACTGTGGGAGGTAACCAGAGTACCTGGAGGAAACACACGCAGTCACTGGGAGAATGTGCAAACTCCACACAGGCAGTTGACTGAGGTTGGAATTGAACCCAGGTCCCTGGTACTGTGAGGCAGCAGTGCTAACCACTGAGCCACTGTACCGCCCCTAAATAAACAGCTTACAAGAGAATATAAACTGATCCGTCAAAGGGCAGATCAGTGACAGATGGAATTCAACCCTGATTAATGTGAGGTGATGTACTTTAGAAAAGGGAGTAAGATAAGGGAGTAGTCAATGAATATCAGGACTAGGAAGCACAGAGATCTTGGGTCCGTGTCTGCGGATCCCTGAAGGACTAGATGATAGGGTAGTTAAGAAGGCAGACGGGACATTTGTTTTTATCAGGAAAGGCAAAATGCTGGAAATCACAGCAGGTCAGGCAGCATGCATGGTGAGAGACCAAGCTAACTCTCTAGATGACTCTGAAGAGTCATGTAAACTCAATGTCAGCTCATTAGAGCTGGGATTACAGAGATGGTTCACCTGAACGTTGCCTGAGATGGAGCACTTCAGCAATGAAGAGGGACTGAATAAGCTCTGGGTTACTTTCTTTATAGCCGAGAAGGCTGAGAGGGGACCTAACAGAGATGTCTAAAGTTATGAGTCATGGTCAGGGTGACTAGAAATTAGCTGTTCCCCTTAATGTGAAGGATTGAGAACAAGGGGACATGCTTTTCAAGTGAAAAGCAGGTTTGGGAGGAATTTGAGGATTTTGGATTCACCCAGAGGATGGTGGGAGTCAGGAATGCACTCCCTGGATGGGTAATTGAGACCGGAAACCTCACAACCATTTTAAAACGTGTTTTGATGCTTCAAGTATTCATCCAAAGCCGAGTGCAGGAAGGTGGAACTACTGTGGGTAGTAGTGTATTTTTGGTGGGACAGATTCGATGGGCCAAATGGCCCCTCCTGTACTGTATAGGTCTATGAGTTGATGATGTTTCTGAGAAAATTGCAGAACTGGCAAGTGTTGCAGGAGATGTTTTAAATGTGGGGCGTTAGGCAGGGGCTGGCGGAAGAGGGATGTTGGTTGATAAGGTGGAAGCGGTAAAGAATTTGGTGATCACACGAGGTCACGAGCCCCTGACGGTGAATGGTTCAGGTGGGTTCCTGACTCTCGCGAATGGGAAAGCCAAAAGGTTTTGATCAAAAGTACAAAGAGAAGTCAGCAGTCTCACCATCACAGAATTGTACAGTGCTGAAGACGACCAGTTGGCTTCTATTTACCAGTGCCAATCTTTTCCCCATATCCCGTACCATCCAAATAACCACCCAGTGCCCCGGAATGTCTCAGTTGAACCTGTCTCCACCACATTTCCAGGCTGTGCTTACCAGACTCTTAACTACTCGCTGGGTGAAAAAAAAAATGTTCCTCATATCACCCTCGCTTCATTTGCAAGTCACTTTAAATCTATACACTCAACTTGTTCGTTCTGTGCAACACTCGTGATTTTGAAAACCTCTATCAAATCTCCTCTCAGATTTCAAACTCTCCTCGTAAATGAACTTCCTCGTTTCTGGAACCATTCTTGTAAACTACTTCTGCACTCTCTCCAGTACGTTCCCATATTCCCTAAAATAATGCACATACCAGCTGAGGTCTGATAGGTGTCTCGTACAAGGTCAGCATATCTCCTCGTTCTTATACTCCATGGCCTACTTAATAAAACTGAGAACAGTATATGCTTTACTTAATGCTGTCTCTACTTTCACTGGTCTGTGTACATTGTACAGAAGGTTTGTTTTCTCATTCAAGACTTTGATGTATCACAGGATTACAAACATTTGAAATTCTGCTGCTGGTCAGACTTTGAGAGTTCACCGTTAATCATTATATGCTATGTGCATACAATATTGTGACTCTGCCTGACGGACTGCTGTGTGTTTGCAAGCTGTATGCACGGATCAGTTGATTTGCCGTAAAGTCTGCATCCCAACTTATCATGTGTTTGACTGTTTTAAATAAACTAACCCAAGGAGTTAATCGATCACCGACAAGTGATGATTGGGAGGCACCCAGTAGCATAGCAGAGCTTCGAGAGATTCAGGGACAGAGTTGAGTCCAGTGGCCATCACTAAGGGTCTGAGGGTGAATAAATACCAGATGGACCAGACCTTAGTGTTCTGAAGGCGATAGCTGAGGAACTAGTGGAGGCATTGGTGATGATCTATTATTAAGGCTATGATTGTGGATTGTGGGAATGCATAGTAAAATAGGGTGGAGTTAGCACAGTTTTATCAAATGGAGCCCGTGTCTGATAAATCAGTTAGAATTCTTTTGAGGAGATAATGGATGAGTCACACAAATGAGAGCCAGTGGGTGTGATTTATTTGGATTTCCAGAAGGCCTTTGACCAGGTGCCGCACAGGAGGCAGCTAAATAAGATAAAAGCCCATTATGTCCGGAGAAAGATACTGGCATGGATAGAGGATTGGCAGAAGACAGAGTGAGGATAAGGGGATCTTTTTCAAGATGGCAAAACTCTGGTGTGGCCGCACTTGGAGTATGGTGTACAGTTCTGGTCGCCATATTATAGGAAGCATTGGAAGGGGTGCAGAGGAAATTTACCAGGATGTTGCCTGGTATGGAGGAAAGGCTGATGGACTTAAGGCTGTTGTCGTGAGAAAAAAAGTTAAGAGGTAATTTAATAGATACATACAAGATGATCAGAGGATTAGATAGGGTGGACAGGGAGAGCCTTTTTCCTCAGATGGTGACGGCGAGCACAAGGGGACGTAGCTTTAAATTGAGGGCTGATTGATATAGATGTCAAAGGTAGGTTCTTTACTCAGTAGTAAGAGCGTGGAATGCCCTGCCTGCAACAGTAGTAGACTCGCCAACTTTAAGGGCATTTAAATGGTCATTGGATAAACATATGGATGATAATGGAATAGTGTAGGTTAGATGGGCTTCCGATTGGTTTCACAGGATGGCGTAACATTGAGGGCTGAAGGGCCTGTACTGCGCTGTAATGTTCTATGTTCTAATAGAGACGAGTGAAGTTTTGCGGGGGTCAGAACTATTCATGTTCTACATTAATGATCTGGACAAAAGAGCTAAGGTCATTGTTACAAAGTTTGCAGATGACAGCAAGATAGCTGGAGGGACAGGTAGTGTTGAGGAAGCTGCAGAAAGACTTGGGCAGGCTAGGAGAGTTGGCAAAGAACAGGCAGATGGAATACAATGTGGAATAGCAAGGTTATGCACTTGGTAGGATGAATAGAGGCATAGCCTTTCCCCATTTAGAAAATAGCCTTCGAAAATCTGAAATACAAAGGATTTGGTCCGAATTCAGGATTCACTTAATGTTAATATGAGTTCAGTTGACGGTTAGGAAGGCAAATACAATGTTAATATTAATTTTGACAGGGCTAGAATATAAGAGCAGAGATGTATTGCTTGAGGCTGTATAAGATTCTGATCAGACTGCCTTTGGGATATTGTAAGCAGTTTTGGGCCCTGTATCTAAGAAAGGATTTGCTGGCATTGAAGAAGTTTACAAAAATGATCCCAGGGATGAAGGGTTTGTCAAACGAGAAAGGGTTGAGGACTCTGGATCTGTACTTGGAGTTTAGAAGGATTGGGGGGGGTGGGGGTGGGGGGTGCGGAATCTGATTGAAGCTTACAGAATACTGAGAGGCCTGGATAGAGTGGACACTGAGATGATGTTTTCAGCAGTTGGAGAGATTAGAACCCAAGAGCTTAGCCTCAGAGTGAAGGGACGGCCCTTTATAACTGAGAGGATGAGGAATTTCTTCCACCAGAGTGGGATGGTTGTATGGAACTCATTCTATAGAGGCAAGTCATTCACTGTCTTCAAGACTGAGAAAGGTAGGTTCTTGATTAATACGGGGATTGAGGGTTATGGGGAGAAGGCAAGCGAATGGGGTTGATATCAGAATAGAATCACGGAATCCCTACAGTGTAGAAGCAGGCCATTTGGCCCATTGAGTCCACACCGACCCTCCGAAGGCCAGCTCTCCCAGACTCACCACTGTACCCTATAACTATAACCCTGCATTTCCCATGGCCAATCCACCTAACCTGCACATCTTTGGACTGTGCAAGCTACACACAGTCACCTGAGGGTGGAATCACACCCGGGTCCCTGATGCTGTGAGGCAGCAGTGCTAACCACTGACCCACTCTGCTGCTTTGATGAGCCACGATCGAATGACAGAGTAGACTCGATGGGCCGAATGGCTGAATATTTCCCTTAGTCATACAGTCATTGAGCATAGAAACAGGCCTTCAGCCCACCAAGTTAATGTTGACCAAAAACCAAACCGTACTCGTCCCATTTCCCTGCACTTGGTCCATACTTTACTATGGCCTGGCATTTCAAGTGTTCACCCAGATGTTGCTTCAATCTTGCCTCCACCACCCCCTCAGGCAACGTATTCCATATTTCCACCACCCTCTGGTAGACATTTTGTTCTCAGATTTCCTCTAAACCGCTTATTCCTCACCTTGAACTCTCGCTGTCAGGTCTGTGTGTCAGCACAGATAGACGGGGTGCTGAAGAAGGTATACAGAATGCTTGCCTTCATTAACCAGGATGTAGAATATGGGAGCAAGCAAAGCATTGGCTAGGCCATAACTGGAGCACTGAGTGCAGTTCTGGTTGCCGTGCGATTGGAAGGTTGTGATTGCACTGGAGAGAGGTGCAATGGAGATTCACCAGGATGGGAAATCTTAGGCATGACTGGATAGGAGCAGACGAGGCTGAGGGGAATCTGTTCGACATATACAAAATTATGAGAGGCCTAGACAGAGTAAACTATGAGAATCTTTCTCCTCATGGTAGATTTGTTTAATAGCATGTGATCTTAGAGTCATAGAAATATACAGCACGGAAACAGGCACCTTAGTACAACCCGTCCATGCCGACCAGATAGCCTAACCTAATCTAATCCCATTTGCCAGCACTTGGCCCATATCCCTCCAAACCCTTCCTACTCATGTACCCCTCCAGATGCCTTTTAAATGTTGTAATTGTACCAGCCTCCACCACTTCCTCTGGCAGCTCACTCCATACACTCACCACCCTCTGTGTGAAAACATTGCCCCTTAGGTCCCTATTAAATCTTTCCCCTCTCACCCTGAACCTATGCCCTATAGTTTTGGACTCCCATACTTGCAGAGGAGGGGGGGGCCTTGGCTTTTCACCCTATCCGTGCCCCTCCTGATTTTATAAACCTGCATAAGGTCACCCCCTCACCTTCTGTTGCTCCAGGGAATTAGCCCCAGCCTATCTCTATATATCAAATATGCCAAACCCGGCAACATCCTTGTAAATCTTTTCTGTATCTTTTGAAGTTTAAAAACATCTTTCCTATAGCAGGGAGACCAGAATTGAACACAATATTCCAAACCTGCCTAACCAAAATTCTGTACAGCTGCAACATGACCTCCCAACACTTATGCTCAGTGCACAGACCAATAAAGGTAAGTCGACCAAATGTTCTCTTCACTGTCCTGTCCGCCTGTGACTGCACCTTCCATTGTCATTAACGTCACAAAAATGATTGATGTTTCCAGATTCATGGCCTCTACCAACATCCTCCTTGATTTTGTCAGAGGGGGTTGGAGAGTTAATTCAAGCTGAAATCTCGCCCAACTTTCTGTTTCATGCATTATTCACGAAGAACAACATTCATTTCACATTTCAAGGAGGTGCAGAATGGCATTTCCCTCTTGGTTTAAATGGCTTGAATGTTTCCAATGGTTTCATTGACTCAGGGCATATTGAAGGAGATGTGGAGATATACAGCACAGAAACACCCTTCAGTCGAACTCGTCATACCCACCAAGCTTCCTGAACTAAAACAGTCCTATTTGCTGTTTGGTTAGTTCCACTCTTTACTTTCTCCATTGATCTGCAAATACCTTTTGGGAAATTGTCGTTGAATCCATTCCAGATGGTGCATTTCCCGTCACAACCACTTGCTACACAAAAGACGAAATTCTCTTCGCCTCCCATCTGGTTCTTTGGTCTTATCTAAATCACACGTCACAATTTTAAACACTTTGTTATTCATTTGTTGGAAGTGGGCATCATTGGCTATTGTCCATCCCTTAATTGCCCTTCAGAAGGTGGTGTTGGGCTGCTTGTTTGAACTTTTGCTGTCCTTGGAATGTGGGTAGACTTGGTGCCATTAGGGAGGAAACTTCAGCATTTTGACCCAGTGACATTGAAGGAACGGAGGTATATTTCCCTCCAAGTGGCTTGGAGGGAAAGTTAGAGATTGTGGGTGGTCTCAAATATCAGCTGCCCTTGACCTTCTAGATATTGGAGGCCTTGGTTTAGGAAGGTCATCAGCCTTGGAGTCAAAAAGCACAGAAACCATCCTTTGGTCCAAACAGTCCATGCCTTTTGAGGAGATCAATCTCAGTTTCTCTGGTCTCTTCACATTACTGTCAATTCTCATCCATGACACGATTACAACCAGTCCCCTTGGATATCCTTTCTGACACCTTGATATCCTTTCTAAAACATGGTGCCAAGGATTGAACGTAATACATAATTTCTCTCCTTTTCTATCATATGCCAGTATTTATAAAATAGAGGATTCCATGTGCTTCCCAACAGTCTTCTCAACATTATTGACCACATTATGTTTCTGTACCCCCTTTAATTTAGACTCCATTTCAAATGCATCACTTCAGATTTGATCTGCATTCATTTGAATCTGCCTTATGTCTACCAATTTCACCAGACTGTGTGACCCGCTGCAATCTGCCAACACCACCCTTATTGCATATTGCACTTCTCAGACTTATGCCATCTTTAAAATGTGCCCTTATAGCCAAATCCCATGGAGTTATCTGCCTGATAGAGATGTCATGGGTTGGGCACTCCCTCCAGTCTTAACATATCACTTCAGTACATCTTCTCTGCTTCCTATATCTCAACTGATTTTCTAACTGTGCTGCTATTGTTCTTTTAGTCCCATGAAACATTAGTCCCATTGGTTGGAAATCCTTTTGATTCACTTATTCTCAATTCTAAAAAGCAGTAAATAAAACTTATGATGGTTGAGTTTTACTGTAAAAATGAAACATTAGTGACGCTTTTCATCTGACGCTCGTCAGGACATATGCAAGAATACCACATTTTAAAGGGAGAAATGGTTTATTTTTAATCAGAATATGTTATTGATTGGTTTGCAAGTTCATTGTGTATGGTGAAGACATTGCATTGAAGATCTGCACCCTGTGCCTGTGCTGTATCAATTGTTGTTCTCTTTGAAATTTGGTATTCTTGCAATTCTGTCCTGAAGGGTGCAAATGCAAAGCTTTGACACTGTCTCTTTATTTAGCAATAGTTGTGTTCTGTACAGAGCCCAAGCAGCAAAATCTGGACAGCATTATACACTAAGTTTTACTTGGTGTTGCATTTTGGTAGGACAAACAAAGGCAGGGTTAATGGGAGAGCCCTGGGGAGTGTTGTCAAAGAGAGAAAGACTTAGAGGTTCAGATACATAATTCTTTGACGGTTGCATCACAGGTAGACAGGGTGGTGAAGAATGTGTTTAGCATGCTTGCCTTCATTGCTCAGATCTTTTGAGTGTCGGAGTTGGTACGTCATGTTGAGGATGTACAGGATATTGGTGAGGCCTCTTCTGGAGTACTGTGTACAATTCTGGTTGCCCTACTATGGGAAGGATATTATGAAATAGTTGAAAAGAGATTTACCAGGATGTTGCCGGGAATGGAGGCTGTGAGCTAAAAGAAGAGGCTGGATAGGCTGGGCTTCTTTTCCACTGGAATGTAGTAGGCTGAGAGGTGACCTTACTGAGGTGTATAATATAGATAGGGTGACTAGCAAAGGTCTTTTCCCAATGGGTGGGGGAGTTCAAAACTAAGGGGTGTATTTTTAAGATGAGGCGAAAACTTTAAAAAGGACTTGGGTAACCTTTTCACAGAGAGGATGGTTCATGTGTGGAATGAACTGCCAGAGGAAATGGTAGATGCAGATACTGTATATTTGGATGGGTACATGAATAAGAAGATTTAGAGGGATGCATGCCAATTGCAGACAGTTGGGACGATGGAGATAAGGAGAAACCTCTTCAGCCAGACAGTGGTGAATCTATGGAATTCATTGTCACAGAAGGCTGTGGAGGCCAGGTCATTGAGTATATTTAAAATGGTAATAGATAACGTTCTTGCGTATCAAGGGGATCAAAGGTTACAGGGAGAAAGTGGGAGATTGGGTTGAAGAAACTTATCAGCCATGATTGAATGGCAAAGCACTTGATAAGCTGAATGGCCTAATTTGTGGTTTTATGGACTTTAGCTTATCTGGTTGGCACGAACAAATTGGGCCAAAGTGTCTGTTTCTGTGCTGTATGACTCTGTCTTTCAATGATTATGACTGTCCAAGCCACTCGCCATTCTGACTTGGAAATAGATCATCGTTCCTTGAATGTCACTGGGACAGGATCCTGGAATTCCCTCCCTAAGGACACATGGACAGGAAGGCAGCTCACCATCACCTTCTCAACGACAACTAGGAATGGGCAATAAATGCTGGTCTCGCTTGTCCAACTCAAACACAGAATTCGGAGAGCAAAAAAGGGTTTTTTATCAAACAGGATTAAGGAAATTCCCAAGATGTTTTATACATATAAGGAGCGCAGGGTAGTTAGGAATGCATTGGTGCACTCAAGGACAAAGGAGGAATTTTATTGTGGAGCCAGGGGAAGTGGGTGAAGTTCTTACCAAATACTTTGCTTCATTATTCACATAAGGGAAGGATGTGGCGGATGGTGAATCTCAGGAGGGTGGTGTGGAGACTCCAGAGCATGTCAGCATTAAAAAAGGTAGGTGGTGTTTTGAAAAGCACCAAGATGGACAAGTCACCAGGACCTGATGGGATTTATCCCAGAATGCTGAGGGTAGCAGGTGAGGAAATTGCTGGGGCTTTGCATGAAAGCTTTGTATCTTCAGTCACAGGAAAGAGGTTCCAAGGGCTGGTGAATAGCCAACAATGTTCCTTTTTTTTTAAAGAAGGTCAGTTAAGATAATCCGGGGAAATTATAGGTCGGTCAGTTTTACATCAGTGGTAGGGAAATTATTAGAGAAGATCATTCGGGATAGGATTTACTTCTGTTTGGAAACAAATGGAATAATGAGTGATAGGCAGCATGGCTTTGTGCTGGGAAGGTCATGTCTCATTAGCTAAATTGAATTTTTTGAGCAAGCTACAGAGATGGTTGAGGGCAAGGCAAATAGATATTGTCTACATGGACTTTCGTGAGTTCCGTTATACTAGGTTGGAGATCTGTGACCAGTGGTGTTCCACAGGTATCAGTGCTAGGACCCCTGTTGTTTGTAATATATATATAAATGATTTGGAGGGGAATATAGTTCGGCTGATTCATAAATTTGTGGACAGCCCAAAGATTGGGGGAGCTGCAGATAGTGAGGGAGACTTGGGCAGAGAAATGGCAGATGGAGTTTAATCCTGACCATTGTGAGGAAGGCAGTAGGAGGGCAGTCTACAGTAAATGGTAGAATGCTGAGTAACGTCAACATACAGAGGGTCCAGGCACACATGTCCACATTTCTCTGAAAGTGGCAACACAAGTGGTTGAGAAGGTCTTCATTGGTCAGGACATAGAGTCAGGACATTGGCAAGCCATGTTGCAGCTGTATAGAACTTTAGTTGGGCCGCATTTGAGGTATTCCTCACAGCTCTGGTCGCCACATCGATGTGGAGGGTTTAGAGAGGGTACGGAAACGGTTTACCAGGATGTTACCTGGTTTGGGGGGAATTAGTTATGGGGAGAGATTGGAATAACTTGGAGTTTGTTTTCACTTGAACTTCAAAGGATAGAAGTTTACAAGATGATGAGAGACATGGATATTCAGAGTGTTTCTTTCAGGTAGAATACATTAATTTCTAAGGGGTATGGGTTTAATGTAAAAAGGAGGAGAGTTTAAAGGTGAAGTGAGAGGCAGGTTTTTTTTTAACAGGGTGGTAAATGTCTGGAATGTGCTACCAGAAGAGAAGGTGGAGGCTTTCTTTCAGGTAGAATACATCAATTTCTAAGGGGTATGGGTTTAATGTAAAAAGGAGGAAAGTTTAAAGGTGAAGTGAGAGGCAGGTTTTCTTTTAACGCAGAGGGTGGTAAATGTCTGGAATGTGCTACCAGAAGAGAAGGTGGAGGCAGATACAATAGCAACGTTTAAGAGACACCTCGACAGAAATTTGAATAGGCAGGAAGTAGAGGGATAGAGACTGTGTTGAGGCAAAAGACTTCAGTTTAGAAAGGTACCATACACTTGGTGGGCTGAAGGGCCTATTCCTGTGCTGTACTGTTTTTTTTAAAATTAGCGCCTTGTTGTTTGTGGGAGCTTGCTATGAACAAATTGTCAGCAACATTTCCTTCCCTGCAACAGTGGGGACACTTAAAACATAACCCATCAGCTGGAAAGCATTTTGGAGCAACTACTGGTTGTGAAAGATCCTAAACAAATGCAATTCTCTTTGTAAAGGGTCAGAGTTTGAGACCGTGTTGCCTGAGTTTGAATGGCTGTCGAGTGATTTGTTTGTGGTGATCAGGTTTTGCCTCCAGCAGGCTGTTTTCCCGGTCGCAGTAATGTTTTGTGATCCCTTGGAATATAATCTGAGACTCTATATTGTGGCATCGAAGAATTTGACATATTTATTACAGCTCACTAACATATGCAAATATTACAATATCGGGCACATCAGCATCTGGGCTAACATTGAGTTACTAACTTACAAAGAGCAGCATACATTCCATTAGCATGTCATGTTTCAAGTGATTTGGGGTAAGATGGAGAACAAGCCCTTTAAACGTTCATGGTAGTATCTATAATACAGTGATGGACATGTCTCTTAAAGGTGCACTGACACATTGTGAGGCATAGCACACCAGTGACAGTCAAAATGATATAAGAATTTAGATATTTTCTCTTATGGAAGAATCCAGAACAATAGTAAAATTAGAATGCTGTGATTCTGCAGTGAATTTAGGAACTGGCGCCTTCTCTTGTCTGATGAATTTGTGTCTGCCATTTTTCACAAGCTTCAGTGAGTGAGAATGAGGGGCCTCCTGATGAGAGAACGGACAGAGTTTTGACTCTGGGTCTGGTAGCAGCTGGCCAGAGTGGATTGCTGTCCCCACTCCTCTCGTCTGACCCGGGAGTGCAGTCAGACAGTGTCCACTGTATGGACTGTAAGTAATGGTCAGCGCAGGAGTGTTGTCATCTTGGTGAGAG
>NC_057732.1:4970117-4979179 GCF_004010195.1 Chiloscyllium plagiosum
GAGGAGCAGGAGAATCGAAGTTTCGCGATAAGCTCTTCATCTTCTACTCGAAGAGACTATTCTTGAAATGTCGATTTTCTACTCCTCGGATGCTGCCCGACCAGCTGTGCTTTTCCAGCACCACGCTCTTCAACCTTGGCTATTCACTCTATCCATGCTCCTCATGATTTTGTAAATCTCTGTACGGTCAGCCTCCAACGCTTGAAGCTTCTGGTCAAGAGGTTCATAGAAACATAGAGTTTTCTTTAAGTTTAATTAGATGCTCAATTAATTGTTCATTTTTGTTGCCTAATGGTATTAATGGATGTTATCTATTTACATATGCACATACAGAGAGGAGGAGTGTGATCACTGTGGGAAAGCTGACACTTTCATAGTCAGTAAACTCCGGAATGTTAGTTAATTAAAATCTGAAATTGCTCTGGGTTTTGGGATTATTCGAAAGTGTGTATGAACTGCAGGAAACCCAGAGGATTGCTCTGCCAAATTCTGTGTAAATGGTGGAATTGCGAGTGGCATAAATAAGGTGAATAGCAAAGGCGTTTTCCCTGAGGTAGGGGAGTTCAAAACTCGGGGGGGGGGCATCTTTTCAAAATGAGAGGAGGAATATTTTGCAAGGACATGAGGGACACCTTTTTACACAGACAGTGGTTTGTGTGTGGAATGAACTGCCAGAGGAAGTGATGGATGCAGGTACATTTACCACTTTTAACAGACATTTTGATAAGTACATGAATATGCAAGATGTGGGCCAAACACAGGCAGGTGGGGCTAGTTCAGTTTGGGAACATGATCAGCATGGACTGGTTGAACTGACAGGTCTGTTTCCATGCTGTATGACTCTATGGTGCTATCCTTGGTTATTTTAGTATAGTCGATTCTGCTATAACGCACATTTCTTCAATGTGAATAGTCTATAATGCGATTGAAGAATTTAGACCATTATTTGTGGAAAGTGCATTTCTCTTACCTGTATTGGCTATCTCTCAATTCTGTCCCATTAGTTTAAATTGATCTGCTATTACCTGGTTTTCTTGTAATGTGGGATAGCATGAGTGCAGAACCTTTGTGATATATCAGAGCAGACTGTACAGGCCGAATGAGAAGATTATGTTGGTCTTCAGGTTTTCAACATTCCCTGCAGTTCTGATGCAATTCTAGAGTCATTCTGGAGGGGCCTGGGTATCCATGGCAGCAGGGCAGAGGCTTGTCTCTTGGATCTTGAAGTTGCTGCAGTGATAATGTGGCCAAGACCATGTTTATTGCTTCTCTGAATGTGCTCTGGAACAAGGCTGTTTGATGTTTTAGAGTCACCAGCCACATGACAAATTGGGGATCCAGATGTGGCTAACTTTCTTCCTAATTATTCAGTAAATAATGAGTAATGGAAACCATTGTTGGTCGCGCAATCCCATCCTCATTCACAGGAGTACCTTCATTGAACATGAGCTGGAAATGTGTTGCTGGAAAAGCGCAGCAGGTCAGGCAACATCCAGGGAACAGGAGAATCGACGTTTCGGGCATAAGCCCTTCTTCAGGGCTTATGCCCAAAACGTCGATTCTCCTGTTCCCTGGATGCTGCCTGACCTGCTGCGCTTTTCCGGCAACACATTTCCAGCTCTGATCTCCAGCATCTGCAGCCCTCACTTTCTCCTTCATTGAACATGAGCCTGTTTTGACCTCGGTGGTAAATACAGGGGAGATACGGAGTGTGTACAGTGACTGTGTGGTGCCTGCCTCACTTCCCTTGTCTCTAAAAGGTGGGAGCAATTCTCCCTCTTGCATGCACCAGCCTCCAACCGTGAAGCTCCTGTCCGGGTTCCCAGCCAGTTAGCCCCTTTTAAATGACCACATGTGCACGGCCATATGTAAAACCGGGAAAGCGACCAGACACTCCCGAACAATAGTGGAAGGTGTGTCAGGCAGGGCAGGTCTGCTCAGTAAATATTCACATTTACCTATATTGTGGGTGAAGTGTCTCCTATGTAAAATTCCTGTATATAAAGATGTATAGCACGGAAACAGACCCTTCAGTCCAACTCGTTCATGCTGACCCTTATCCAACATGAATTTATTCCCATTTGCCAGCATTTGGCTCATATCCCTCCTCAACCCTTCCTAGTCATGTGCCCATCCTGTTGCCATGTTAACATTGTAATTGTACCAGCCTCCACCACTTCCCCTGGCACGTTGAAATGGTGTCATTGTAGCTTCACCTAAAGATTTGAAATGCTGTTTTGCGGGATGCTTGTGTCAAAGCAATGTCCGTGCTTATTGCCTGACCCTAACTGCCCTTGAGCTGAGTGGCTTGCTAGGCCCATTCCAGAGGGTACTTAAGAGTCAACCATGTTGCTGTGGGCCTGGAGACACATGGAGGCCAGACTGGGTGACTAGGGCAGATTTCCTTCCCCGAAGGGTATTAGTGAGACACATTTAATTTCAGTCAGTTGAGGATAGGCCTCTGGATGACCAGTCCAATAATATTACCATTCTCCCCTCCATTTCTAACCAATGACATTGGTTACTCCACAAACTGCTGAGTTCAGTGCAGTCTAGCCTGGAGTTGCTGAAGGCTTGATCCCAGTAATTTAAACTCTGCTGGCCTTGAACGTTATCGCCACAGTGTACAATGATCGGTACTTTAGAGGTGTTCTGTGGCTAAGTAGCAACTCAGCTCCGAGTGCAGATAACAGGTTGAAAGGAAGGTTATGTGCTTTTTCTGATTGATTTCCAAGAACAAGCAACCTTTGTCAGTTTCAACGAGCCAACTTTTTACATTGACAGGCTTCAAGGGTATTGAGCGACATAACATTCTGGCAATCTCCTGCTCAGAGCAAATCCCTTCCATTCATTCAACAGGGAGGACAGGATGTTTTAATATGAACAATGATGGCCAGGTATTTGGGTCCCGACCCTGTGCTATTGTGTGTCTCAATATAAACCATTCTTGTCTCTGCTGAAACCATGTGATCTCCTGGGGGGTGGGGGGGTGGGGAGGAGAATCGAAGATAAACAAATGGGCAGAAAGTACCTGGGAATTCCTCCAGGCAATTCATTTAATAACAATGGCCCTGTATTTCCCGAAGGGATCTCTGTACCGAACAGCTCCTGCTTTTAGGAATCTAGTGGGTCACCACATGAGCCAGGAGCTGGTTGCAGAGGATCACTGCTCTCCAGGAAAAAGGAATCAGGTCCTGGTGTTGAAACGAGATCCGATCCACGGTTTAAAATAGTCATTCTGGTCTGTCGATCTTTCCCCCCCCTTACAGGTCTCACAACCGTTCAACCACGTAGATTACCCACAATGGTTACTGAGCAATAAACAGGGGAGGCAAAGACCTCGTGGTATTATTGCTAGACTGATAACCCAGAGACCTAGATGATGTTCCGGGGACCGGGGTCAAATCCTGCCACAGCAGATGGTGGAATTTGAATTCAATAAAAACCTGGAATTAAGAGTCTAATAATGACCATTGCCAATTGTCAGGAAAATATCATCCTTTAGGGAAGGAAACAGCTATTCCTACCTGGTCTAGCCTACATGTGACTCCAGACCTACAGCAATGTGCATGACTCTTACCTGCCCTCTGGGCAATTAGGGATGGACAGGAGATGCTGGCCTAGCTGGTGCTAATCTTTTATTAATGTACAACCCACACCATCTCTGAGAGTTTTATTCTTGAGTTCATCTGGGTGCGTAAGCAGAAAGGCTTTCCAGATATCACCAACACCCCTACATGATAACCATCTGAAATTAGCAAGCAAAGCAAGCACGAGTTGGTTCACTGCGCTGGGCCCATGTCACTCTATGACACTGAATCTTGAATTCAGAGAATTGGTTTGGTGCAGAAAGTGGCCATTTGGTCCATCAAATCAGTACCAGTCTATCCCCTAGTGCTAATGTCCTGCCTTTTCCCCCCTATTGCTGGATGCCATTTTTATTTAAATAACAATCCAATGCCCCATTGAACTTGCCTCCACCACATTTCCAATCAGTGCATTCCAAACCCCGAACACTCCGAGTGTAAGAGGTTTCCTTCGTTTGTGTATCATATTGTGCCTTTTTGGTCTTTTTTTCCTTTTACCAGGGGAAGTGGTTCCTCCCTAGCTACTCTATCCAGCCCACCCTCAACTTTGAAAATCTCTATCGAGTCTCCTCCCCGTCTTTTCCTCTCCCCGTGATAATGGTCTGAACTACTTCAGTCTTGCCTCATCACAGAAGTTTCTCATTCCTGGAACCATTCTGGTAAATGTCTCCATGTCTGGTAAATCCTTCCTATAGTATGGCAGCTAGAAATCTACAGTGTTCCAGCTGATGCATACCTAGTATTTTACCTTGCTCTTTTACTCTATGCCCCTATTAATAAACACTGTATGCTTTGGTATCTGCTCTCGCCATCTGTCCTGTCACCTTCAATGATCAGTGGACACATACCCCCAGCTCTCGCTGCTCCTTCATCCTTCTTTAGAATTGCATCACCTCACACTTCTCTGCATTGAACTTCATCTGCCACTTATCCACTGACTCCACGAACTTGTCTCTGTCCTTTCAGAGTTCCACACAGTGTCTTCCTCACAGTTTACAATTCTGTCAAGTTTTGTGTCACATGTCTATGACCTTAAACCTCTCGATAGGTGTACCCCTCAGCTGCACTGAGAGGTTTGAAAGTAGGTAAAAGCCGATTGAAGGGGTGAGGTGGGAGTGGGTGAGTCTGGGGGAGGGGTGAGGTGAAGATGGGTGAGTCTGGGGGAGGGGTGAAGTGAAGACGCGTGAGAGAGAGGGAAGGGGAGAGAAATGGAGTGGGGACAGAGAAGGAGTGGTGGAAAGCGGGAGAAATGTGCGGGGAAGCGAGAGGCAGAGAAAGAGGAGTGGGCGAGCCTGGGGGAGGGGTGAGGTGGGAGTGGGCGAGCCTGTCGGAGGGGTGAGGTGGGGGTGGGCGAGCCTGTCGGAGGATGGGGTGAGGTGGGGGTGGGCGAGTCTGTCGGAGGGGTGAGGTGGGGGTGGGCGAGTCTGTCGGAGGGGTGAGGTGGGGTCCCTTTGACGAATCAAAACTGACCCAATAGTCCAAATTGATTCTGATAAGACAGACACGCAAATCTACTTGCTGCTTTTTAAGACCAGTATGGTTTTTGAGATGCATTTTACGTGCATTTCTTTAAAAGCCGCATCACAGTTGACAATGTGTTTTTTAATGGAGTATTCTCATTGTCTGTGTGACCTGGTTAGATGGGAATGATTAGGCAGATGGTGTTCTGGCCGAGTTAACCTGAATTTCAGATGTGAGCACTGCGTGGCAGTGTAATGAGTTTCACATTGTACACAATCAGAAATTCCTCTCCAATGTGAAACTCATTCAGGACGCTGGACAAAGTGAAGGCCCGAGAGCCTTAAGTTCTGTGAGTTGACTCTGGTTGTTCTGTTAGGTGAAAGTGAGGACTGCAGATGCTGGAGATTAGAGTTGAGATTGTGGTGCTGGAAAAGCACAGCAGGTCACAGGCCGCATCTGAGGAGCAGGAGAGTCGACGTTTTGGGCAAAAGTCCTTCATCAGGAATTCCTGATTCCAAGCTTTTGCCCGAAACGTCCATTCTCCTGCTTCTCGGCTGCTGCCTGACCTGGAGTGCTATTCCAGCCCCACACTCTGGACTCTGCCCATTCTGTTGTCTAATGAAATTGAAATATCCTGTTAATGTGAATCAAGCAGAGTTTCTGAAATTGAAGACTTATCTGAATTGCTTTTTCAGTCCTATCCACTAACTTATGTTATTAGTTAGTGAGATACCAGTGAAGAATACAAGAGTGACAATTATTGGAAACTAAACTTAGATTTTTAAAAGTTCAGTCTTTACACATTCTGTAAGAATAATCTCGATGGAGACTGGAACTCTCTCTGTGGTGCTGGTTTTATTTGTTGTTGAGAAGCGGGTGCCGCTGGCTAGGCTAGCATTTATTGCCTGTTCCTATTTATCCTTGGTTAACCATTACAGAGGGAGTCCAGAATTGCTGTGGG
This sequence comes from Chiloscyllium plagiosum, assembly GCF_004010195.1. Classification (NCBI taxonomy): domain Eukaryota; kingdom Metazoa; phylum Chordata; class Chondrichthyes; order Orectolobiformes; family Hemiscylliidae; genus Chiloscyllium; species Chiloscyllium plagiosum. Next base: position 4,976,127 of record NC_057732.1, read on the forward strand.
TCTGGAGTCACATCTCTGGCCGGACCCACGAAGGATGGCAGATTTCTCTCTCTGCAGGGGTTTTGAATTAGATGGGTTTTTAATCAAATTCAATGGTCTCCATTACTGAGACTGGCTTTCAGATCTGGAATTTTAGCATTGGATTGAATTTAAATTTGACCAGTGATCATGGTGGGATTTACACCGGTGCTATTAGCTCGGGTTGCTGGATTATTAGTTAGTGATGTAACCCTGGTTGTCATCTTCATTAAACTCCATGAGCCAGAGTTTAGGAAAGCACAGATACATCAGATGGGATTATGTTATTATCGCCCAGGATACATGAACATCAACTAGCCACAAAACGACACGACCCTTTCTCACTGGTATCCTTACATGAGGAAGGACACCAATTTGACTGGGACAACACATCCGTCCTAGGACCATGCTAAACAGAGACACGCACGAGAATTCCTAGAAGCATGGCATTCCAACAAGAACTCTATCAACAAACACATTGAGTTAGTCTCCATCTACCACTGTCTGAGAAAAAGAACAGGAAATGACATCATCAACACAAACCTATAAATAGAAAGTAGGAATCATCATCAGTGCTTCCCCCAGAGGCCCACTGAAGATGTTACCTAGTATGGTGATGGAACGCCTGGAAATGAACCTTTCAACTCAGTGAGCAAACCTACGTCCAGAACCTCAACCTGAGCTGCAAATCTTCTCAAAACCCGCTATCGCCCACTTGATCTCTGAGATTAAGGAAATTTGATGAGCCTGGATAGCAAGGTGGATGCTGGTAGGATGAGGATCAGCCACAAACTGGTTAGCAGCCCCAATTGGCTGAATGGCCTAATTCTGTTTCCCTGAAACGCCCGAATCCAGCAGGGGCAGTGCTGGAGAGCGAATCCCGATGGAATAGCCAGCAATAGTTAGAGACCGGATAACCCTGGTTTGTGTTCCTGAGGAGCGCGCACAGAAACAACATGGTAACTCACTTGAGAAGTTTCAATTATTGAAGTACTAAATTCTTTTCAAAGTAAAAGGATTTCTGGTGATCAATGCAAGGTGCAAAGTCAAATTCCAGCAACAGGCAGCAATGAGAGGATTCAGGAATTTAGGAGAAAAAGCCCCATAAGGGATTGTGTAGATTCAGGATTGAAAGATTCCTGTCCTAAAGGAAACACTAATTTTAAAAACTTCTATTTTCCTCCAGATTTTAAACTGTTGCCATGAGGTTGGTAAAGTTTTAATGTGATGTGTTTAAGTATTATCCACTTGGCAGGACTGAGATGGAATCTTACAGCATGCAAATAGACCCTTCATAGAATCCCTACAGTGTGGAAACAGGCCGTTTGGCCTATTGAGTCCACACCGACCCTCTGAAGAGCATCCCACCCAGACACACTCCAATACCCTATCCCTGTAACCCTGCATTTCCCAAGCCTAACCCACCTGACCTTGGACATCTTTGGGCTATGGGAGAAGACCAGAGGAAGCCGACGCAGGGAGACTGTGCAGTCTTGGGGTGGCACAGTGGCTCAGTGGTTAGCCTGAGTTTGATTCCCACCTGGGGTGACGTGTGTGTGTGTGTGTGTGTGTGTGTGTGTGTGTGTGTGTGTGTATATAGGTAGTTTGCACAGTCTCCCTGTGTCTGTGTGGGTTTCCTCTAGGTGCTCCTGTTTCCTCTCATTGCAAAAAATGTGCATGGTTAGGTGAATTGGTCATGCTAAATTGCCCATAGTGTTCAGGGGTGTATAGGTTAGGTTCATTAGTCAGGGGTAAGTATAGGGTAGGGGAATGGGTCTAGGTGGGTTACTTTTTTTGGAGCGTTGACGTTGACTTGTTGGGTCAAAGGGCCTGTTTCCACACTGTAGGGATTCTAATTCTAATTCCAACTCTACTCAGACAGACAGTTGCTCGAGGCTGGAATCAAACTCTGATCCCTGGTGCATGTGAGATAGCAGTGCTAACCACTAAGCCACCGTGCCGCCCTTTAGATTTCCCAAACTGAACTAATTCCATTTGCCTGCATTTGGCCTATATCCCTCTAAACCTTGCTTATCCATACACCTGTCCAAGTGTCTTTTAAAGGTTGTAATTATAGCAGCCTCCACCACTTCCTCTGGCAGCTCATTCCATACACGTACCACCCTCTGTGTGAAAACGTTGCCCCTTACATCCCTTTTAAATCTTTCCCCTCTCACCTTAAACCTGTGCCCTCTAGTTTTGAACTCCCTTATCCTAGGGAAAAGATCATTGCCGTTTAGTTTATCCATGCCTCTTATGACTTTATGAATCTCTGTCGTGGTTACATTCATGTAACAAGTTAATCCCTTGCTTTAACAATTGTTTAGAAGGATGCACTATCAATCTTGCGTTGTAATCCATTATCAGTCCATCCAACTACTTGATTGTGAAAGCATTTAATATTTTACGATTGTATTTGAATACACCTTGCTGTCTGCTGGAAGCAAATGTTTGTCACAGTCCAGCTATTGTGAGTTTTTCTTTGTCGCCTACTGTGGTGTGTCAGCAAATGGAACTGCTTTCTCTTCCAGACTGGTGGATGACCGATGTGTGGTTCAGCCAGAAACAGGAGATCTGGCCAATCCGCCAAAGAAATTCCGAGGTACGTTCACTGGGGCAACTGGACTCTGTTCAACTGTAAACATATTTCCGCATGCAGGAATTATACATCTCCCCCTGTTATATACCAGGCTTTTAAAGCATGAATAGAAGACTACTTCTTGTTCAATGGGTTTTTGTCTTTTTGTTATTGCTGCAACACTCCAGTTGGAAGACATCACTGTCTTAATGAATTATATAATGATTCTGAATACCATTCAGAATAAAGACCCTTCTGAAGTTACAGGTCACCACGTAACATAGAACATTACAGTGCAGTTCAGGCCCTTCGGCCCTCGATGTTGCACCGACCTGTGGAACCAATCTGAAGCCCATCTAATCTGCGCTGTTCCATTTTCATCTTTGTTTATCCAATTTTAAATGCCCTTAAAGTTTAGATTAGATTAGATTAGATTACAGTGTGGAAACAAGCCCTT
>NC_057732.1:4979287-5020649 GCF_004010195.1 Chiloscyllium plagiosum
AATTGAACCCGGGTCTCTGGCGCTGTGAGGCAGCAGTGCTAACCACTGTTCCACCGTGCCGCCCCCAAGTTGACGAGTCTACTCCTGTTGCAATGTCTGATGTGGGTTTCTTGGCAGATGCAGGTGGTTCTGGGAAGGCCAGGTTTATAGGCTGTCCTTTGCCCTAGGAGCAGTAAGCATCATGACCAAAGTGTGAGGAGAACTCCATTGTAGAGCTTGACCAGGCAGAGGTGACCAGTTCCATAGCAGTAGAGGTGTAAAGACATGCAACGTCAAAGTCCTGAAACTCCCTCCCTCACAGCACCTCTTGCACTTTACTGAATGATGAAGGGCTTATCCCTGAAATGTTCACTCTTCTGCTGCTCGGATGCTGCCTGACCGGCTGTGCTTTTCCAGCGCCAGACTCTTTGACCCCAATGAATGCGGTAGCTCACCACCACCTTCTCCCAGGGTAAATAAAGCTGGCCCAGTCAATGATATCCACATGCTGTGAGCAAATAGGAAATAAAATGAAGCAATCCTCTTACCTCTAAATCAGAGGGCCATAGGCTCAAGTCCTATTACAGAGGCGTGAGTGTGTATTCCAGGTTCTACATATATATTTTAAAAGCAAGTATAACAGGCTGTGTTCCAGCTATGATTTGATTGGTCCACCGCTAAGCCTTAATCATACCACACTCTCTCTCCTTTTCGTTGTATTTGGAATTGGAGAACACACGTTGTGTGTCAAAGCTTGTGGATGACACTAAGGTGAGTGGCCGGGCAAAGTGTGCAGAGGACTGTGAAACTTTGCAGAGGGATATAGATAGTTTAAATGAATGGGCAAAGGTCTGGCAGATGGAGCACAATGTTGGTAAATGTGAAGTCGTCCATTTTGGTAGGAATAATAGTAACAAGGATGATTATTTGAACAATAAAAAAATTGCAGAACACTGCTGTGCAGAGGGACCTGGGTGTCCTTGTGCATGAATCAGAGAGGTTGGTCTGCAGGTGCAACAGGTAATTAAGGCAAATGGAATTGTGCCCTTCATTACTAAAGGGATTGAGTTTAAAAGCAGGGAGGCTATGTTGCAGCTGTACAGGGTGCTGGTGAGGCCACACATAGAACATTACAGCGCAGTACAGGCCCTTCCATCCTCGATGGTGCGCCACCCTGTGAAACCAATCTGAAGCCCATCCAACCTACACTAATCCATTCTCATCCGTATACCTATCCAGTGACCATTTAAATGCCCTTAAAGTTGGCAATTCTACTACTGTTGCAGGCAGTGTGTTCCATGCCCCTGCTATCTGAGTAAAGAAACCACCTCTGACATCTGTCCTATATCAACCATCCCTCAATTTAAAGCTATGTCCCCTTGTGTTAGCCATCCCCATACTTGGAAAAAGGCTCTCCCTGTCCACCCTATCTAACCCTCTGATTATCTTATATGTCTCAATTAAGTCACCTCTTAATCTTATTCTCTCCAACGAAACAGCCTCAAGTCCCCCAGCCTTTCCTCGTAAGACCTTCCCTCCATACCAGGCAACATCCTAGTAAACCTCCTCTGAACCCTTTCCAAAGTTTCCACACCCTTCCTATAATGCAGTGACCAGAACCGAACGCATTATTCCAAGTGAGGCCGCACCAGAGTTTTGAAAAGCTGCAGCATGACCTCCTGGTTCCGAAACTCAATTCCTCTATTAATAAAAGCTAACCTACTGTGTGCCTCCTTAACAACCCAATCAACCTGGGTGGCAACTTTCAGGGATCTAAGTACATGGACACTGAGATCTCTCTGCTCATCTACACTACCAAGAATCTTTCCATTAGCCCAGTACCTCTGCATTCCTGTTATTCCTTCCAAAGTGAATCACCTCACACTTTTCTGCATTAAACTCCATTTGCCACCTCTCAGCCCAGCTCTGCATCTTATCTATGTCCCTTTGGCACTATCCACAACTCTACCGACCTTCGTGTCATCCACAAATCTACTGACTCATCCGTTTAAAAATGATAAACAGCGGTGGCCCCAAAACAGATCCTTGCGGTACCACACTAGTAACTGAACTCCAGAATGAACACTTCCCATCAACCACCTCCCTCTGTCTTCCGTCAGCTAGCCAATTACTGATCCAAGCCACAAAATCACCCTCAATCCCATGCCTCCGTATTTTGTGCAATAACCTTCAAAGTAGTCCCTTCAAAGTCTTTCAGTCCTGGTGTTCTACAACCTCAGAAGGTTGGGGAGAGAGCTGGCTTGATTGCAAGCTTTCCAAGTCTGAGTCCCACTGCTCTCTTCCCTCTGTGGTAAGATTGCTGTTTTAAAACCAATCCCAAAACTGTTGCTGAGCAGGTTTTAACCCGAAGATACCTCGTGCTAGCTGGTCTCACCACAAGTATCAAGTCCAGCTGCTCCAGAAGTTGCATGCTTTTGTGTAACCACTGAGTGAACACCCCACAGTTTCAAATTTAATGTTGTGTTGTAGAAAGTTAGCTAGTTCATTCTCTGCGACACTGCAATCCAAAAAGTGAAATTTTCCCAATAAACCATACGTACGACACCCAGCGAGTGTGGAGGGAATGGTTTCTTTGGGATGCTGAAAGGGGAGATGTGGCTTCCTGCTGCCCTATTTTTTTTTTTATGGGGGGTGGAGTGGGGAACAGATGGAGGTAATGATTAAAGGCTGGAAGCTGGAGTTGGGAAGTTTGTGGGGAACCTTTCACTGTGGTTCTGGAGGGGATGGAAAGTGTTTGAGATGGATCAGATATTATTGAATGGTCCTGTTAATGAAATTGGGGCAGAACCTTGAGTTGAGGAAGAAAGAGGGTAGAATGGAAGGGCTGTATGATCAGAATATGTGAGACAGTGACACTGGGAGAATGTAAGGCTGTCATTACTGGGCGTAGAGTGTGAGTAAGTATACTCAGAATAGATGTCAAGGAAGGAGATGACCAAATGGTATTATCACAAGACTATTCATCCAGAGACTGGGTAAAGTTCTATGAACCCGGGTTCAAATCTCGCTACAGTAGTGGGGTGAATCTGCCTTCATTACAAATCTGGTATTCAGAGTCTGCTGATGACCATGAAACCATTGTTGATTATTGTAAAAACCCATCTGGTTCTCTAATGTCCTTTGGGAAAGGAAATCTGCCATCCTTACCTAGTCTGGCCTACATGTGACCCACAGCAATGTGGTTGGCACTTGCTAACTTGGGCAAACAGCAAGAAATACTAGATGCACTTGCCAAGTAAAACTCTGAAGTGACGAGACACACACAGCAGACACTGTGCAAACACAGCAGCCAGGTACGAATGACATTAGCATAATGTAAAAGGCAACAGTTATCCTAGACAGGTATACCCTCAACAATTTATCTATTCAACAAAGGAGAGCCCAGACAAGAAAGGCACTGGGTCCAGCTACACGCAGAAACCAACAGGAACATGCCATCTACTCAAACTATTAGGAGAGTCTCCCTGATTGGCCAGAACTATAGAAAGTTCCAGAAAACCATTTAAAAAAGGTATAAAAACAGGGTTCGACTGCAGACCACTCTCTTGAATCTTCTGGGGGCCTTAAGGGGCCAAATAGGATTAGAGAGTATGCTTAGTATTAAAGGTTATGGTAACTCATTTCCCAATAAAAGTGGGACTATTTTACGTTGGTACTGACTTTCTTAGAATCCCAATGGTATGGAAACAGGCCCTTCGACCCAACAAGTTCACACAGACCCTTCAAAGAGTATCCCATCCAAACCCATTCCCCAACATTTACCCCTGACTAATGCACCTAACCGAGATGTCCCTGAACACTAAGGGTAATTTAGCATGGCCAATTCACCTAACCTGCACATCTTTTGGATTGTGGGAGGAAACTGTAGACATGGGGAAAATGTGCAAACTCCTCACTGATAGTTGCCTGAGGCTGGAATCAAACCCGGGTCCCTAGCGCTGTGAGGCAGCAGTACTAACCACTGAGCCACCATGCTGCCTTCAACATGTGTTTGCAGGGATTTGACTGCTTTGAAATTGAGTGACACCTTGACTAATTCATTTGTAATGGTCTGATTGGAGTTGTCCAACATGTTTTAAGGAGGAACTAGACAACACTTAAATGCTCTTGTGAAATTAGGGAGGAACATGAAATGTTGGGCCTAGCCAGTGATACCCATATCCCACGCATTAATAATAATAATAAAAGTTCAGGAGCACATGTCCTATTTTCTGAAATAGAGACAGCTGAGTCAAGAGTAGGAGACTGAGATGAGAGTTGAGAAAATGGTGGGAATTTCAGCCCAGTTCAGGGCTAGAGCAGGAGGCAGTGCTGTTATAGTTAACAATGTACTGGAAGAAGTGATGAAGGAGGGGGCTAGGTAGGAAGGCAATAAGGAGTGTGCCACATCTCCCTCCAAAATGGAGGGATAGCTCTGTCCATGTGATCACATTGGCACAATTTGGAGGAAGTGGTTCAATGGTGTTCAGCCAGAGGGGGGTGGGGCTGCTCCTGAATGGAGCCAGGACCCGTGGAAGGTGGAGGGTCAGTGGCAGGGTCCCCTAATGGGAGCATGGTTATGGAGGTGTTGGAGAATTGGCCATCCATGATGGAAAGGAGATGGTTAGGATGAAAAAATTGAAAACTGTTCAAACGTCAGAGGGCACTGCAAAGTCTGTAGGTTGGAAGAGGATGAACACTGGGAGAAAAAGGTACCATCAAGATTGAAAGAATTTAGTTCAGTGGGTGTGGGAATAGGTGAAACCACTGGGTCGACCAGGATGGTCCTGTTTTGTAGACTCGGGCGGAAGCAAAGGCATGCTGTGCTGAGCTGGAGATGGGTGAGGTTGGAGACCATTGCGGGAGGAGGGAATGCATTCCGAGGCAGCCTGGAAAGTTCAGCAGGTGTGTCGTGGGTCAGGAGCAGGCGTGAAAGGCCAGAGAGTTGCATTAAGGTTGCGTCATCAAGCAACAGCGGTCCCTTTAATATCAGGTTTTATTTTCATGTTAGGGTTGGACCAGAGAAAAGAGAGTGCAGTTATCAGAAGATTGAATTGTAGGCAGTTACAGAATAGATGGTTAATTGTCAAAGAAAAAATAGATAGGAGGTCTTGTGAATGGTGGTTCAATGGTTAACAGTACTGCCTCACTGCGCCAGGGACCTGGCTTTGATTGCACCCTCTGGTTGCTGTGTGGAGTTAGCACATTCTCCCCCTGTCTCCGTCAGTTTCCTCTGGGTGCTCCGATTTCTTCCCAAATCTAAACATGTACAGGTTAGGTGGATTGCCCATAGTGTTAGGTGAAGGGCTAAATGTAGGGGAATGGGTCTGGGTGGGCAGCGCTTCGGCGGGTCAGTGTGGACTTGTTGGGCCAAAGGGCCTGTTTCCACACTAAGTAATCTAATAAATTGCCCCATAGTGTCCAGGGATTTGCAGGTTAGGTGGATTAGACATGGAAAATGCAGGATTACAGGGATAGGGTAGGCATGTGGGTGTGGTAGGATGCTATTCAGAGGGTTGATGTGGACTCAACGGGCTGAATGGCATCCTTCCACAATGTAGGGATTGTATGGATCGATAGAAAATAGATGCAGGAGTAGACCAGATGGCCCTCCGAGCTTGTGCCAGTGCACAATACGAACATGGCTAATCACGCAATCTCAGTATGCCATTCCCGCCCTCTCCCCACATCCCTCGATCCTTTAACTGCAAGGGTCACGTCCAGTTCCCTCTTGAATATTTCTAATGAACTGGCCCCAACAGCTTTCTAAGTTAGACAATTCCACAGGTTCACAGCTTTGAGTGAAGAAATACTTCCTCATCTCAGTCTTGAGTGGCTTACCCCTTATTCTTAGACTGTGACCCCTAGTTCTAGACTTCCCCAACATCGGGAGCGTTCTTCCCATATCTTGCCTGTCCAGACCCATCAGGATTTGGTATGTTTCTATGAGACCCCCACCTTATTCTTCTAAATTCCAGTGAATACAAGCCCAGTCGATCCAGTCTCACTTCATGTGTCAGTCCTGCCATCTGGGGAATCAGACTGGTGAACCTTTGCTGGTCTTCCTCAATAGCAAGAATGTCTTTCCTCAGACGAGGAGACCCATACCGCACACAATACTCACCAAGGCCCTGTATAACTGCGGCAAGATATCCTTACTCCGATACTCAAATCCTCTCACTATGCAGGCCAGCATGCCATTAGCTTTCCTCACTGTCTGCTACACCTGTATGTCAACCTTCAGTGACTGTTCCACCCTGACACCCAGGTCTTGTTGCACCTCATCTTTTCCTAAACTGCCACCAATCAGATAATAATCTGTCTTGCTGTTTTTGCGACCAAAGTGGATAACCTCACATATGTCCATTTGCCACGTATTTGCCCACTCAGCCAGTCTGTCCAAGTCACCCCGCAGCCTCTTAGCATCCTCCTCACAGCGCACACTGCCTTAATTGCAAATTTGGATGATTCTATGAAATGGGTGGTGTGTCCCAAATGTTTGATAAATGGAAGCAGCTGTGACACTGTGTGAAGGGAGAGGGGTACGACTGAGGAAGTCAATAAACTCTCTCCAAAAGCGAAAAGAAACGTGCTTTGATTTCAGTCTTTCCAATTGGCTTGGAATCTGTTAATAATAAACACCTGGCAAAGGGTGATGCTGGATGAATAGTGTTAAAGTGAAGTGAAAATTCACAGGAACATGGCTACTCATGAATAGATGAAACTGTGCTGCACATTTGAAAGGGCGACCAAAGTTTAGTTTTGTTAAAACCTCTGGTGCACCGAATGATAAAGTGAAACTGAGGAACAAGTCAGCTTGGAGCTAGAGTGAGTTGATGCTGCAGAGGAGAGAGTTGAGATTATTCATGTGGCAGTGGATAAGTAAATTTAAGGATATGACAAGGATGGTATTTTATGAAATGGTGAATGTCCACGTGTTGCGGGTAATTTGTGGGTGGGTCTGAAACACACGTGGTGGAATTTTAATATTCCCGAAGCAGACACTTGAGCCGGAGTCAGGTGCTGGTCACAGAGATGTTAACGGTGAGTGTTGTTAGAAAACTGAACAACACGAGAAGCAAAACACAAAACCCTGAAGGTGACCATGGTCAAAGAGACAAAACTAAAATGTTGGAGGCAGGGGTATCCTCAACGTAGGCATTCCTGAAGAAAATTAACTGTGAATTACATACTGCCACAAAAACCAATTACTACAGATGCTGGTAAGCGAAGGACAGTATTACAGAATATTCACTGTGCCATGATCTCACTTCCTCTAAGGGTTGCAGTCCAATGTCCATCTCTCTCACTTCTGCTGTGGCAATGCCAGTGCCTCTGACATGTACTCTCTGTGTTTCTCCCCCTCACCATTTCCCACACTTCTGCCCTCATTCCTGACTTTTCCTGGCTGGGTTAGGGCTCCCCTTTGTCCTCACTTTCCATCCCACAGCCTCCATGCTCAGTGGACCATTTTCCACCAACTCCAACACAATGCCACCAGCAGGGTCACCTTCCTCTGCCCCTTTTGGCACTTGACTTCAGAGTTGTGAACACAGCCCAGTCCGTCGTGCCAGTTGAACTTCCACCTATTGAATCCACCTATATTTCCCACTGCCTTGGAAAAGCAACCTACACAATCAAAGACTCCTCCCAGCCTGGTTATGCTGTCTTCCACTCTCTTTCACCAGGAAGAAGATGTAGAAATTTATATACACATACAAATAGATTCAAGAACAGCTTCTACCCTGCTTTTATTAGATTTCTGAATGGACCTCTTAAATTTTAAATTTAAATGTTGATCTTGCTCTCTGTGCACCTTCTGTGAAGACGTAACATTGTATTCCTCACTCTGGTCTAATACCTTAATGCACTTTATATGGTATAATACGCCTGTACTTCACATAAAACAAAACTTGTTACTGTACATATCATAGAATCCCTACAATGTGGATACAGGCCATTTGGCCCAACAAGTCCACACCGACCCGCTGAAGAGTAACCCACCCAGACCCATTCCCTGACCCTATTATTCTATATTTACCCCTGACTAATGATCTAACCTACACATCCCTGAACACTATGGGCAATTAACCTGCACATCGTTGGACTGTGGGAGGAAACCAGAGCCACCGGAGGAAACCCACGCAGACACGAGGAGAATGTGCAAACTCCGCACAGATGGCCGCCTGAGGCAGGAATCGAACCTGGGACCCTGGCGCTGTGAGGCAGCAGTGCTGACCACTGAGCCACCGGGCCGCCCATGTGACAATACTAAATCAAATCACTTGACGTGTTTCTCTGCACCACTCTGGACTGGTCTTTTGTTATTGGTAAAACCTCCTCCCCTGTCTGTGTGAGCCCAAGAGATGGAAGACCGTGCTTTGTAATGTTCCATCCTGCTCATATCCAACATCCCAGCTCCCTCCTCAGTGAAGCAGGGGACTGCCTTGTATTTCTTTCAGCGTTGACTTGGGCAATTACCTTTATTGAATCATCTGTGGCCAAGTACAACCGTGAGCCTTCATTCTCCACCTTGCTTCCATTCTCACCTTTCTGTTCCCCAGCTGCCTGTAGTGTTTCAATGAAGCTCAACATGACCAATTTTCAGCTTCTTCTCAACGTAATGTTTCCCAACCATATCCAGCAGCACTGCTTTTACCGATAGCAGTTGCCTGTAACAATTTTGCTGTTGCCATTTGCTCCTCCTCATTAGCTCTTCCGTCTGCTTTGCACGATAACCCTTTGACCTACTCCCTCTCTTCTGCCTTCCACCTTGCCACAGACCTCTCTCTCCCGCTCCCCCCACCCCATCCCCCGGTGATTATTCTTGCCCTGGTTCTCTGCTTCCATTCTTGCTTAAATCTGTCCCATCTTGGCCCATTTTGAGTTCTGGTCAATATTAAACACTGGCATTTGGGCCTACACTTTTCACATCAAAGCTTTACTTCTGTTTAAACTTCAGCAAAACTCATCTGTGTGGAGTTTGCACGTTCTCCCCGTGTCTGCGTGGGTTTCCTCCGGGTGCTCCGGTTTCCTCCCACAGTCCAAAGATGTGCAGGGTCAGGTGAATTGGCCATGCTAAATTGCCCGTAGTGTTAGGTAAGGGGTAAATGTAGGGGTATGGGTGGGTTGCGCTTCGGCGGGTCAGTATGGACTTGTTGGGCCGAAGGGCCTGTTTCCACACTGTAATCTAATCTAATCTAATCTAATCTAACCCCAGCCAGTTCCTACAAGATGAATCTCGTCAATAATCTGAGCACTCTTTCTCCCCACAGTTATGGTCTAGCTTTGAGTACTTTTTTTTTTGCCATTTTCTGTTTGTATTTCAACCTTCCAGCATCTGCAGGATTATGCCTTTGTTTCAGTAGAGCAAATGGTCTGATTTGTTAGCCTATGGTTCATCGTTTGTATTGCTGTATGTGCCTTCTACCCTTAAAGCAATGACTACACTTCACGTGCAGCACACTACTGTTTATCAAGTAAGATGGCCAAAGTATGGCTGTGCAAAGCATGATATAAAACCAAATCCGTTTTTTTAAAAACATGAGGTTTTTAAAACATTCCCCTCCATCCAGCAGATTTGTGGAGCCCTGACATTTACTAAATACTAAGGTTTGTGAATTTCAGCTTTGTATTGTTCCAATCTGGAATGTCAAACTCCCAACCTTTTAGCACTCACTGTAGTGATTTTTAACCAGTGACGTGCTGGATTACCAATCGTTTACTTGATTTTGAGGCCATGTTGTGGATTGAAAATCTCTTTACAGTTGATTGAGATTCCACATTGGTGCACGAGGAATTTGTTACAGTTTATTGAGATTCTACACGTTGGTGTACTGGGGAACAGGGTTTAAACTCTGGAATCAGCTATTAAACAGTGCTTTGTCCTTGATATACTGATTACACAACTAGACTTATTGGCACGCAGCCTGGAGTTTGATTCTGCTAAAGACATGGCAGCAAGGCTGTGCCCTTGTATGTGTCGTTTGGCAAAACAGGTCAATTTATTTCCTTCAGCATGCTTTGCATCTTAATCAGGAGGTATGGAAACAATTGAGGGTTGTACCTCATGGGGCCTGACTGCTGCTGTGGCTGGGGAGAGGCCTGTTTATTGGTAAGGCTGTGACAGAAGTAAAATTTCATGACTGTCATTGGCTAGGTGCTTGTTGGACCCCTGACCGTGACAGTTTAGAGGCAGCTCATTGGCTCACAGTAAGCAGCTGATTGGTTGGTTTGGGTAAGGCTCTCTGGTTGATTTAGGATGGAGAAAGGGAAAAAACCCCACAAAGTAACTTCTTTAGGCACAAGGCCACCTGCTTTTGTTTTAGAGCCATTTACTTCTGCAACCTGTTTGTTTTTAACAAAATTAAAATCACTGATACGGAGGGAGGGACAGAAATCCTGAGCCCTTGTGACCCCTGATCTGGGTCCGGTGCTGATGAGACCTCCATCACTCATAGGTTCCCTACAGTGCAGAAAAGGCCATTCGGCCCATTATGTCTACAATTACCCTCCAAGGAGCATCCCACCCAAACCCAGCCCCCCACTGTATTGCCATAACCCTGCGTTTCCCACCTAGCCTGCACATCCCTGGGCACTAGGGGCAACTTAGCATGGCCAATCGACCTAACCTGCACATCTTTGGACTGTGGGAGGAAACCGGAGCACCTGGAAAAAGCCCACACACACGCTGGGAGAACGTGCAAACTCCACACAGACAGTTGCCCGAGGCTGGAATTGAACTAGAGTCCCTGACGCCACGTGGCAGCGGTGCTAATCAGTGATCTACCGTGCCCATTTTGCAACTGTTTATTGTCGAATGCAATGCTGGCATTTTTACCTCCTCAGGATTGGATAGTCCTTTCTAGTTGATTGCTATTGTAGCATTGTAAATATATGGACCCAACTACCAATGTGACGCAGTGCTGTAAGCTCTGATTCTAAATTTTCACAATTTGCAATGTGTTGGCCTGTTTGAATCTCTGGAGTGGGGTTTGGACCTTCTGGTCTCAGATGTGCGAGGGTTACCAACTGAGCCACAGCACCAGCTGAAAGGCTGTTCATTCCTCCAACCTCCTCACTGCCGTTCTTCGTGTGGGATGGGAGGTAATGGGTCACAATGACACCGAGGTCGCATTTGAAAGTTACTGCAGGAAATGATTAGGATCTCTGAGTTTATTTAACCTTTTACAGCAGACGATATAAAGTTAAGCACAGATTTCATGCTCACTTGCCAATTCACTAATACCGTAAACTAAGATTACAAAACAGCAACCGATAAATGAGCTTAGCTTGTACCCTGAATGAAAAGGTTGACATTTTCTGCTCATTTGGAGAAATCTGCAGGTCCGCTGTGATTCACGCAGACTGAAAGATTTCCTTCCGGCAAAGTGATCCTAGTTATTTTACATGTAACTGCATGTTCCAGTTTGTCAGGAGCATATTTTGCTTTGGAAGCTAATCTTTGTGCTGAGTGTAGGAATCATTAACATACGAACATATTTGAGCCTGCTCCACTAGTTAATATGACCTTGGCTGATCTGATCTCAGCCTCAACTCCACTCACCTGCCTGCTCCCTGTAACCTTTCAATCTTTTACTGACTAAGCATCAGTCGATCTCCTCTTTAAGTTTACTCCATGTCCCAGCAGCCACTGCACTTGGGTCATGAATTGCAGTTTCACTGCTGTCAACTCATTAACATCCCCACATGTATCCACAGAAACTACCAGTGGTCCATTTCCCAAAGAAGGGACAAGCAGCAGTCAAGGGAGGTAATCTGCTTCAAAGACAACAACCCTCCCCCCACCATAGAGTGCAGGAGAATCAACCACTGGCAATGTCCTGGTCAGACATCTTGTTCACTAGCTTTGACCCAGTGTCCATGCCAGTTTTACGACCCTTAGTTGTGACGCACTCTGAAGAGAGATTTTTAGGGTATGTGAAATTCTCTAGGAAATGTTTATCACTTTGTGTAAAGGAGGGCTTATTGACTTTAACTCCAAGAAACAATCTGTGCATTTCCCTTACGTTCCTTCTCTTCTATGATTGGTAGCCACGTCTAGGCCCTAAAGCTTAGAAATCGACTCTGCTCCTTCAAACTCCTTCATGGGAACCATGTATCAGACTCTAACTTTTTCGGTAATAATCAACTTGTCATCAGGTGCATGTACCTGGCTCTGTGTTGCTTTCAGAGAATCTCACAATCCAGTGACCCTCTTCCAGACAGTCCAAACTCCACCCCTATTATGGTATTTATACACAGTGAGGTGCAGCCCCTACAGCATCATCACCAGGTCCCCTTTATAATCTCCTCAATGTGAAGACATTTGTGCTGTCACACTCCCCTAAGGAACTTTGGAGATACTTTCTGTTGTCAAAGGTGCCATATAAATGCAATTGTTGGAAGATTGAGGACAAGACAGCTGGACAGCTCTTTCACGAAGCCTCAGGGTGACAGGACACCTCATCATCTGCTTTTATGGTGACAGATTTTGTGCTATTGACCTCGATGGGAAGTGGTCACTTCTGTAGCTATTGTGGTGTATATACAGGATGGAATGGTGTCCCAGGTGGGAGGATTGGGAGAGAGTTTCTGGTGCAAATGAGAACACAGAAGGCTGGAGAAACTCAACAGGTCTGGCAGCATCTTCAGAGAGAAACAGCGTTAATGCTTTGATTCCATCTACTGTTCTTCTTAAGAAGCTCTGCTGAGTTTCTCCAGCACTCTCTGTATTTATTTCAGACCTGGCCTTGACCAAGGTCTTTGTATTCTCGCTAGCCACTGGAGACGTCCCAGAGGAGCGGTGTGTAACTAATGTTCTTCCTCTGTTCAGGAAGGGAAATAGGGATAATCCAGGAAACTGTAGACTAGTGAGTCTCACATTGCTGGTTGGGAAGTTATTGAAAAGGATTCTTAGGGATAGGATTTTCACACACTTGGAAAAACCGGGCCTAATGAGGGGTAGTCAGTATGGCTTTGTGCAGGGCAGGTCATGTCTTACTAACTTGATTGAATTTTTTTGAGGAGGTGATGTTGGTGATCAATGAGGGTAGAGCAGGTCTACATGGATTTTAGTAAGGCCTTCGACAATATCCCTCAGGGTAGGCTCAGACAGAAGAAAATGAATGGGATTCACAGTGACTTGGCCGCGTGGATTCAGAATTGGCTTGTCCATAGGAAATAGAGGGTAGTGGTGGCAGGGTGCTTTTCAGGCTGGACCTCTTCTCGTTTGCAATTTACATAAATGACTTGGATGAAAACGTAGATGTTAGTATGTTTGCAGGCAATACCAAGATTGGTGGAGTTGTGGATAGTGTAAAAGGTTGTCAAAGGATGCAGCAGGATGTTGCTCAGGTGTAGGTATGGGCGGAGAGATGGCAGACGGTGTTTAATCTGGGCAAGGTGCTGCACTTTGGGACATCAAATATTAAGGAAAAGTATAGAGTCGATGGCAGGATCCTGAACAGCATTGATGTAGTCATGATTTGGAGATGCCGGTGTTGGACTGGGGTGTACAAAGTTTAAAAATCACACAACACCAGGTTATAGTCCAACAGGTTTAATTGGAAGCACTAGCTTTCGGAGCGTTACTCCTTCATCACCTGATGAAAGAGCGGCGCTCCGAAAGCTAGTGTGCTTCCAATTGAACCTGTTGGACTATAACCTGGTGTTGTGTGATTTTTTTTTAAGCAATGATGTACAGAGGGATTTTGGAGTCCAAGTCCATAGCTCCCTGAAACCAGCCATGCAGGTAGATAGGGTGGTAAACAAGACGAATGGCATGCTTGCCTATATTGGTCAAGGCATTCAGTACAAGAGTCAGGAAGTGATGTTGCAGCTTTATAAAAGTTTGATTAGACTACATTTAGAGTATTGCGTTCAATACGTTTACAGGAAGGATGGTGGAGGCTTTGGAATGGGTGTAGAAGAGGTTTACCAGGATGTTGACTGGATTAGAGGATGTGAAGAGAGGCTGGATAGATTTGGGTTGTTTTCTCTGAAACAGTGGAAGCTGAGAGGTGACCTAATAGAAGTTTATAAAATTATAAGAGGCATAGATAGGGTTGACAGTACTTGTTTTTTCACAGTTGTAATGTCTGATCCTAGATGGCATGGATTTAAGGTGAAAGGGGGAAAGTTCAAAGGAGATGTGAGGGGCAAGTGTTCTTACGCAGAGAGTGGTCTGGAACACACTGCCAGGGTTGGTGGTGAAGGCAGATACGATAAGGGCCTTTAAGAGGCTTTTAGGTAATTATATGAATATGTAAGGGATGGAGGGATATGGACCATGGGTAGGCAGAAGCGATTAGTTTAATTTGACGTCATGTTTGGCACAACATAGGCCTCTTCCTATTCTGTGTTGTGCTGTTTTGTGTTCTATCTCGAAAATACAGGGTTAAAAGCAGGATTCCTGGCAGTGTGGAGGAACAGAGGGATCTTGGGGTCCATGTCCATAGAGCCCTCCAAGTTGCCACCCAAGTTGATGCAGTTGTTCAGGTGTATGGTGTGTTGGCTTTCATTAGCAGGGGGATTGAGTTTAAAAGCTGCAGGGTTATGCTGCAGCTCAATGAAGCCCTGGTTAGACCACACTTAGAATATTGTGTTCAGTTCTGGTCACCTTTATGTTGGAAGGATGTAGAAGCTTTAGAGAGGGTGCAGAGGAGATTCACCAGGATGCTGCCCAGACTGGAGGGCATGTCTTAGGTTGAGGGAGCTAGTGCTTTTGTCATTGGAACCAAGAATGATGAGAGGTGACTTGATAGAGGTCTACAAGATGTTGAGGGGCTTAAATAGAGTGAATAGCCAGAGACTTTTTCCTATAGCTGCAATGTCTGTCACAAAGTGGCACAATTTTAAGGTGACTGGAGGAAAGTTTAGGGGAGATGTCAGAGGTAGGTTCTTTACACAGAGTGTGGTGGGTGTGTGGAATGCACTGCCAGTGGCGATAGTAGAGTCAGATACATTAGGGACATTTAAGTGACCCTTGGACAGGCACATGGAAGATAGTACAATGATTTCCGTGCTGTATATCTCTATGACTCTAAGGGTACGTAGGTTAGTTTGATCTTAGAGTCGGATAAAAGGTCGGCACAACATCGAGGGCTGAAGGGCCTGTACTGTGCTGTACTGTTCTATGTAGCTTTCAGTTGAGTCTCCGGTGCTATTGGGCAGAACATGCAATGCGGTCATAATGAGAATGCAAACGTTCTTGGTATCACAGTGTATAAGATAAAATGAAACTAATGTCTGAAGTTACGTTCTGCTGAGACTCTAGAAGAGAGGATGAAATATCCTGTGTTAGCGAGCAGTGCAAGGTTTAACAGTATATATAGTAGAGTTTCTTGGAAGCCTCAAATCATCTATTGTTGGTTGTGTATCTCTCCTACCATGCTTTCATAACTGCTTGAGTTTGGGTTTCATGCCCGAAACGTCGATTCTCCTGTTCCCTAGATGCTGCCTGACCTGCTGCGCTTTTCCAGCAACACATTTCCATCTGTGTATCTCTCCTACCATGCTTTCATAACTGCTTGAGTTTGGGTTTCAGTCGGACTGGTCCTGGAGAAGGCAAAGTCAAAAACTGCTTTCAGACTTGCACTTCAAGGTAACACTAGCCATTATACTTTCATACTAACTGTTGTTTGACATGGAAAACAAATATCAGGCTCTGACTTAGATTAGTTATTAACTTATGTAATTATATCTTCAACTATACATTTCCATGTGCTCTGTTTCTTTCAGAGAGTCACACAATACAGTGTGTCTTCTAACCAGACTGTCCAAACTCCACCCACACTGTGGTATTTATACACAAGGATGTGCAGCCCCATTATATCACTACCAGGTTGCTCCAAGGTACTAATCCTCATGACTGCCAACAGTCACCGACCGGTAAGGTGGAGAGGTGGATGCTGCACACTGAGTGGAGACAGTCCAGTCTAAGGGAGCAGAGCTGCTTAGAAACTTCACACAAATACGTGGCGTCTTATTGACTCAAGGTTGTAACAGCAATGGCTGAATCAAACCAGTAGGCCCTGTTTAATTGTTAAGGAAGGGTCACGTTTTCACATTTTCAGCTCTGATCTCCAGCATCTGCAGTCCTCACTTTTTCCCTCATCTATACTTGACCTCCTTTGTTAAAAGCTGAAAATGTGTTGCTGGAAAAGCGCAGCAGGTCAGGCAGCATCCAAGGAGCAGGAGAATTGACGTTTCGGGCATAAGCCCTTCTTCAGGAATGAGGAAAGTTTGTCCAGCAGGCTAAGATAAAAGGTAGGGAGGAGGGACTTGGGGGAGGGGCGTCGGAAATGCGATAGGTGGAAGGAGGTCAAGGTGAGGGTGATGGGCCAGAGGTGGTGGGGGGCGGAGAGGTTAGGAAGGCGGTGCTGAGTTTGACGGATTTGACTGAGACAAGGTGGGGGGGAGGGGAAATGAGGAAACTGGAGAAATCCGAGTTCATCCCTTGTGGTTGGAGGGTTCCTAGGTGGAAGATGAAGTGCTCTTTTCAGCTCTGATCTCCAGCATCTGCAGTCCTCACTTTCTCCTCCTTTGTTAAAAGCAAATTTTTAAAAATTAAGATCAAACAGCTGTGAAAATAATATTTTTCATTCTGTTGGTTTGGATCACCCAGTGAAAGGCTGTGGTTGACATGGCATTAGGAATTCTTGGGTGCGAATGAAAGAAGGGCAATGAGTGACCCAGGAGTGTTTTCGGGAAGGATTATTAGCTTCTGCAATCAGGTCGGCATTGTGACCTTAACCGCTGACAGTGATCACGAATGTTATTTTGAAAGTTTAAATTTGTGAGCAGATAAAAGGATTATCAGGTATGGCTGATGTTGTGGGTTTAAGCCCACACTAGAGAGCTGACCCAAGATGACCCCTCCTGTGCCATGCCATCAGAAGTGCTTTTATTAGTCTGGCATAGGCCCTGCCTGCCCGCCCTGTCAGGTAGGTGTTAAAAAGCTTGCCCCACCTCGGATTCCACTCAGAGGAGTAGCAGATTACAACACGCAATGACAAAAAAAAACCCAGCGTGTCTGGCTGTTGTCAGCAAATGTGGGCCTTGCATTCTTGTGGGATAAAACTGCTGAGATCCACACTGAGGATTCTCTTATGCTCCACAACCACCTGATGTAGGAGCAGCGCTCCGAAAGCTAGTGCTTCCAAATAAACCTGTTGGACTATAACCTGGCGTTGTGTGATTTTTTTTATTTAAACTTTGTCCACCCGAGTCCAACACCAGACTTCTCCACGCTGTGAGGATTCTTAGTAAGACGCATACCTGGGACAGAGTCCAACTGGTTAAAAAGATGGTTGTGTTTTTATTTTGTTGTAACGTGTGATGAGTCAGTCTCTGCAGAAAGGTGCCACTGTGGAGGTTAATACTGAGCCTCGGGGACTTTTCAGGTTGATCCAGCAGCCTTCTCAATCCTGTTGTTAATCTCCAATCCCCTATCTGAACCGTGCTCTCTCATTTATTGAGTGGAGGGCTAATTTTTGGCTTGACCGGGGAGTTCCTGCCCTGGATGCTGTGGGTTTTTTGATGGTGGTGAGCGTTGTCCGTTCTGTTATATCCTGGTGGATTCCGTTATATCCTGGTGGATTCCGTTGTGTCCTGGTGGATTCCGTTGTGTCCTGCGTGTCCTACTCCAGTACTCTTGAGCTTTTCTCAAGGGTTCCCAGTCTGTGCAATATTCAGATCCTTGGTCCATAATGAGAGGTGAGCAATCAGAAAGGAACAGCTCCGTCCATCGGTTGCTCGATCTGACAAGCACAGAGTCATTGAATCCCTACATTGTTGAAAGAGGCCATTTGGCCCATCGGTCCATAGTGACCCTCTGAAGAACAACAATGCTAACCACTGAGCCACCCCAATTCTAATCCTAATACTGAATAGTAAAATCAGCAAGTGTCCCTCTGCTGTTGTATGGAGCCAAGGAACGCTCCTAGCATTTAATCCAGTCCCAAAAGGTTGCAATACATAAGTGCTGCCCCTCCCTCAGCCCTGCAAATGTTTCATTTTCACATATATATCCACTTTCCTGTTGTGAAGTTCTTTTTAAATTAATTTATGGGATGTGGGCATTGCTGGCTAGGCCAGTATTAATTGCCCAATACTAATTGCCTAGAGGACAATTAAAAGTCAACCACATTGCTGTGGTTTGGAGTCGCATGTAGGGCCAGACCAGGTACGAATGGCAGATTTCCCTTCACAAAAACCATTAGTGAGGCATTTTTTAAAATAAAACAAGAATTAGCCCTTGTCTCGGGTTGGGGGGGGGGAGGTGGTGAGATTCTGGGTGGGATGTTCTTCAGAGGGTCAGTGTTGACTCGATGGGCTGAATGGCCTGCTTCCCCAATGCACAGGTTCTATGATTTGTCGAGAACTGGTAACCAAGAGAAAACGATCATTTGAAAAGCTGCCCTGCGACAGGGAGGGAGGAGTGGGGAGCAGGAATCTTGGATCACTGGGGCTGTAGGAGGGTTGGCTTCATTGGAAAAGGCCTAGTTTGTATTCGAAGCCAATTCTGCAGGATTGTTACCATGTTGTCCTGAAACATGCACATCAGGAGTTTTATTTGGAGTTGAGTCTTCACTAAGGGCACATAACATTGATCATCTGGAACATGCCTTCCTCTGTCACAGTCACAATATTCGTGCCTTTCAGGCCAATGACACAAAAACATGGATCTGTACAGCACCTTTCAAAATGCTGCGACTTTCCCAAAGAGCTTAACAGATAGTGTTGTATTTCACTGAAGCATAACCTCAGCTGTAATGGAGGAAATGCAGACGCTAAGTTTTGAGCACAGCAAGATCCCATTTATGGCCGCAAGATAAAGGGACAGAGAAAACTGTTTCTGTTCTGTTCGTGAAAAGATAAATTAATCAGGGCATCAGGCAAAACTTCCTGCACCTTCTGTGAAG
Organism: Chiloscyllium plagiosum; assembly: GCF_004010195.1. Lineage (NCBI taxonomy): Eukaryota > Metazoa > Chordata > Chondrichthyes > Orectolobiformes > Hemiscylliidae > Chiloscyllium > Chiloscyllium plagiosum. The sequence continues at coordinate 4,998,193 of NC_057732.1, forward strand.
TAGTGTTGTGGAATCTACTAGATAATCTGAGAGAGCAGACAGCACATTGTTTTGATATTTCATTTGGGAGGCAGTGCCTCTGACAGTGCAGCCCTCCCTCAGTACTGTACTGCAGTGTCAGCTTGGATTGTTTGTTCACGTTCTGGAGTGGAACCCGTAACCTATTGACTCCTATCCATCGGTGACCGTTATTAGCCATCTCCAGCAGAATAATTGGTTTGCCCAAATGCTCAGACTCTGGCTGTCTTTGTCACCTCATACCAGTTCGATGTATTAGTGGAGAGATTTCTCTGAATCATTTAACGTGTGGCTGACAGTCTGCGTATGAATTGCAGGAGACTGTTTTAATCAGAGTAACAGTTAATATTGAGACAAGGTCATCATTTGACAGCTAAACCATGTGTACTTCATTTTTTTTTTTAGCGATTCTTATGTTTAGTGCTCTCATAGAGTCATAGAGATGTAACAGCCTGGAAACAGACCCTTCGGTCCAACCCGTCCATGCCGACCAGATATCCCAACCCAATCTAGTCCCATCTGCCAGTACCCAGCCCATATCCCTCCAAACTCTTCCTATTCATATACCCATCCAAATGCCTTTTAAATGTTGCTATTGTACCAGCCTCCACCACTTCCTCTAGCAGCTTATTCCATACGTACCACCCTCTGTGTCAAAAGGTTGTCCCTTAGACCTCTTTTATATTTTTTTCCCCTCTCACCCTAAACCTATGTCCTCTAGTTCTGGATTCCCTGACCCAGGGAAAAGACTTTGTCTATTTATTCCATCCATGCCCCTCATAATTTTGAGCCTCTATACGGTCACCCCTCAGCCTCCAAAGTTCCAGGGAAAACAGCCCCAGCCTCTCCCTATAGCTCAAATCCTCCAACCCTGGCAGCATCCTTGTAAATCTTTTCTGACCCCTTTCAAGCTTCATAACATCTTTCCCATAGTCTGCAGGGTCCTCTATTTTTTGTCGTTTATATAAATGATTTGGATGCGAGCAAAAGAGGTACAGTTAGTAAATTTGCAGATGACACCAAAATTGGAGGTGTAGTGGACAGCGAAGAAGGTTACCTCAGATTACAACAGAATCTTGACCAGATGGGCCAATGGGCTGAAAAGTGGCAGATACAATTTAATTCAGATAAATGCAAGGTGCTGCATTTTGGGAAAACAAATCTTAGCAGGAGTTATACACTTAATGGTAAGGTCCTAGGGAGTGTTGCTGAACAAAGAGACCTTGGAGTGCAGGTTCATAGCTCCTTGAAAGTGGAGTCACAGGTAGAGAGGATAATGAAGAAGGCGTTTGATATGCTTTCCTTTATTGGTCAGAGTATTGAGTATAGGAGTTGGAAAGTCATGTTGCGGCTGTACCAGGTCATTGGTTAGGCCACTGTTGGTGTGCAATTCTGGTATCATCTATTAATAATTTACACAGTTCTTTCTGCAAGTATAAATGTGGTAGATTGAAGTATTTGAAAACAACTTTACAAAGCAAAACAGTACCTCAATGGTCAGAACTGTTTGAGAGAGTCTAGTCAGAGAGTTTGTTTTGGTTTTAAAGATGTCACATTTTCTGGTTCATTCAAATACAAATTAATAAAGGAAAATAGCCATTTGTATTGAGTTTAAAAAAAAGTCTTGGGTTTTGTTGAATCTGCCAGTCCGTTATTTGGAACTGAATATTTTCTTCACTCCATTTTGGGGTCACTGTAGACAGACAGACTTTAAACAATGGCTCCATTTCAGCGATTGGTACAAAGACCTACTTCTGATCAAAGCATGATACAGCAGATGCTGGCAGTCTGAAAGAGAGACAGAGAATACTCGGACTGATCTGTCCGAGTCTGTGGAAAAGAGGAGATGAGTTAACATTTGGAGCTTGGTATGACTTCTTCAGAACTGAAAGGGATTGCAAAACAGTGAGTTTTACATTTTGGACAGAGGCACAGGAGGAGTAAGGGACACCGATCGTGTGGAGAGGTTGCTAATTGAGGTGTTGAATCGGTGCAAGGTTAAGCTGTAAGTAGGCCCTCTCCACCTTCAGCAAAGTAAATAAGAGACAAACGAGGCAAGCCCAGTTCCGAGGAAGGATCCCTCGACCTGAAGCTTTAAGTCTGATTTCTCTCCACAGATCTTTTCCAGCAATTTCCGTTTTTGTACAAACAAGGCAAGCCCTTGTGCATGCGCGCACATGTAGATACAGTCATTTCTGATCTAATGCGATAATTCCGTTCTCATGTGATCCCACGTTATAAGAAAATCGCACAATAGCCACACCATTTAAACAAATGGGGCCGGAATTGCATTATACCGAGTACAGGTAAGGGAAGTTTGCATTTTACACACAAGTCTAAATACTTCAATTGCGTTAAAACCAATTTGTGTTGAAGAAACAAATGTTGCAGTAGAACAAACTGTGTGTGTGTTGGTTTTGGGGGAAAATGGAAAACGGGCACCATGTGGCCAGTTCTCAAGTTGTGGAACTCAGTGATGAGATCTTGAGGTTGTAAAGTTTCTAAGTGAGATGTTTGCACTGTGCTTTGTTGGAACGGTGGAGCAATCCCAGAACAGAAATGTTCTCTTGAGAGTGAGATGGTTTATTGACTGGGAGGTCAGGGTTACTGCTACAGACAGAGTGGAGGTGTTCCACAAAGAGTCCCCACGTGGTGGTGATGTAAGTTTTAACATTGTTTGGCATATAAGGACTTGAACCTTGAATTAATTGAAATTTGCTGTTTTAGTTCACCGGGAGCTGGATGTCAGCACTACAAGGGCTCCGAGGGTGTTGCCTGGGGTTCGGTGAGAATTCTCTCACCTCTGAGCCGCAAAGTTGTGGGTTTGCATCTTACTTTAGCTGCCAATTCTTCACAGTATCGAGGGAGGCATCCCTTGCTGGGTGCCTGAGGTCTCAGACAAACAAAGGCATTGAGACACTAGGAGCAAGACCCTTTACCACAAGGACTAGGAGCGGGAGTAGGCCTTCATTCCCGCTCCACCATTCCAGAAGATCATGGCTGATCATTTTTGTGGCCTCAGCTCCACTTACCTGCCCTGTCACCGTCACCTTTAATTCCTTTACTGTTCAAAACGTTATCTATCTTAGCTTTAAAAACATTTAATGAGGAAACCTCAACCACTTCACTGGGCAGGGAATTCCACAGATTCACAACCCTCTGGGTGAGGAAGTTCTCAGTTCAGACCTACATCTGCTCCCCTTAATTCTGAGGCTACGCCCTCTTGTCCCAGTTTCACCTGCCAGTGACAGCATCCTATCTACTTCTATCTTATCTCTTCCCTTCCTAATTGTACGTGTTTCTATAAGATCGCCACCCCCCCCCCCCCCAACCCCAATTCTTCGAAATTCCATTGACTACAATCCCAGTCTACTCAGCCTCTCCTCATAAGCCAATCCCTTCAACTCTGGAACCTGGCGTTTACTTCACCACTCTGTATGATCATGGCTGATTATCCAACTCCGTTCCCCGCTTATTCCCCGTACCCTTTGATCCCTTTAGCCCTAACAACTCTATCTACCTCTTTGAAAACTTCAAACAACAGCCACTTTAGGTTGGGAATTTGAAGAAAGGCCATGTTTGGGGTGGAAGAGTAAATAGAATAGAATCCCTACAGTGTGGAAACAGGCCCTTCAGCCCAACAAGTCCACACCGACCCTCCAAAGAGTAACCCACCCAGACCCATTCCCCTACCCTATATTTACCTCTGACTAACACACCTAACCTACGCATCCCTAAACACTGCGGGCAATTTAGCATGGCCAATTCACCTAACCTACACATCTTTCGATTGTGGGAGGAAACCAGAGCACCCGGAGGATACCCACTCAGACACAGGGAGAATGTGCAAACTCCACACAGACAGTTGCCTAAAGCAGGAATTGAACCCTGGTCCCTGGAGTTGTGAGGCAGCGGTGCTAATTGCCGAACTACCGTGCCACCCCTGGTGAAAATAAAGAAGTTCCTCTGGGTCCATCCCTTAACTGGTATTGCTGAGTCACATCAACTTGTCTATTATTAGATTGCTCTTTGCAGAAGATGCTCTGATTGGCCATATTTCCCTTTTTTTTAAAAGAGCTGAAACAATTCAAAATAAAACCATTCTAGGGCCTCGAGGTGTGTGTGTGTGTTGGTGATGTGTTTATGTATAAATGAGTATGGGTATTACCCATGAATGGTCAGTTCTGTTTTGTCCATCACCTAAAGTTGTTTCTAATTGTTCAGTTGGTTCTGGCAGCTGTATATATGGTGTTGAACTTGGGGAGAAAAACCAGGAAGCACTGAGTTAGCAAGTTTCAGACTGAATATCCTGTTGCAACACTCTCCTTGACATGTGTTGTGGGGTGCTTATGACGAGTGTGAGCGAGCAGTGTTCAACAGAACATGCTGAAGAAACTCAGCAGGTCTGGCAGCATCTATGGAGAGAGAAGCAGAGTTATTGTTCTGAAGGGGAATCTCATCAGACCCGAAGCATTAATTCTGTTTCTCTCTGTGGATGCTGCCTGACCTGTCGAGTTTCTCTGCATTTACTTCAGCTCTCCATTTTTGCTTTTAATTAAGAAGTCTTAAGCAACCACCTAGCAGCTCACTGGTCAGAAGGGCTCTGAGGAGCACCTTAAGAGTTTGAGAATGCGAGAGGTTTAGGGAGAGATCTCCTGACTTTGGGACAGAGACAGCTGAAGGTGCAGCATCTGCCTGTGGAAGGGACAAAGCTGGAGAGGGCAGAACTCAGGTAGTGCAGGCACCTCAGAGATGTGGGCCAAAGGAGAGGATGGAGCTGGGATGAAGAGGGGCCATGGATGGATTTGAAAGCAAGGTTGAAAATGGCAGCATCAAGGTATTGTCTGCTGTATCTGTTATGCACCTCTTATTGCCCCTTGAGTGTTTAGGAGCTGCCTTCATGATTGATTGCAGCCAACGTGATGTTGACCCGGCCGCAGGGCTGTTGGTAAGGCCCTGCCTGAGTTGTCATCTAGGGACAATGAGGGAGCACCAAGGTATTTCCAAGAAATGATGGGGTGAAACTTGTTCCTTCACATCGTGGACTACACGTGATCGAGAAGAGAGGCTCTGATCTGCCTTTGATTTTGATTTGCTGTATTATTGTCACGTGAGCCTAGGTGCAGTGAAACGTTTTGTTTTGTGTGCAGATTATACCATACAAAGTGCATTAGGGTAATAGGATAGGGACGACACGGTGGCTTAGTGGTTAGCACTGCTGCCTCACAGCGCCAGGGACCCGGGTTCGATTCCAGCTTCGAGCGACTGTGCAAACTCCACACAAACATTCTCCCCGTGTCTGCGTGGGTTTCCTCCGGGTGCTCCGGTTTCCTCCCATAGACCAAAGATGAGCAGGTCAGGTGAATTGGCCACGCTAAATTGCCCATAGTGTTCAGGGATGTGGAGGTTAGGTACATTACTCAGGGGAAATGTGGAGCAATAGGGTAGGGGAATGGATCTGGGTGAGTTAATCTTCGGAGGGTCGGTGTGGACTTGTTGGGCCGAAGGGCCTGTTTCCACACTGTAGGGAATCTATGATTCTGTGAGAACAGAGAGAATACAATGTCAGAGCTGCAGAGAAGGTGCACAGAGTGTGAGATCGGCATTAAATTTAATGTTTGAGAGGGCCATTCAGAAGTCTGTTAACTGTGGGGAAGAAGCTGTTGGTATGCGTGTGTAAGCATTTGTAGCTTCTACCTGACAGAAGAGGTTGACGAGAGTATAGCTTGGCTGGCAGGGGTTTCTGATGTTGGCTGCTTTCCTGAGGCAGTGAGAACTGTTTATAGAGTCAATGAGTGGAAGCCTGGCAAGGGGGAACTGGAGGCTAGCAACTAGCAGTGATCCCATTTTATCTGCCTTTCTGGGTGGTAGAGGTCATGGGTTTGGAAGGTGCAGTCTAAAGATGGCTTGGTGAACTCCAGCAGTATGTCTTGAAGATGGTACACGTTTAGATTAGATTACAGTGTGGAAACAGGCCCTTCGGCCCAACAAGTCCACACCGACCCGCCGAAGCGAAACCCACCCATACCCCTACATTTACCCCTTACCTAACACTACGGGCAATTTAGCATGGCCAATTCACCTAACCTGCACATCTTTGGACTGTGGGAGGAAACCGGAGCACCCGGAGGAAACCCACGCAGACACAGGGAGAACGTGCAAACTCCACACAGTCAGTCGCCTGAGTCGGGAATTGAACCCGGGTCTCTGGCGCTGCGAGGCAGCAGTGCTAACCACTGTGCCACCGTGCCGCCCACGTTGCTGGAGGAAGCATATGGAATCACTTTGCAAAAATAGTCTCAGCAACAAATCAGGGGATGCATGAAAAGAAATGTAGAAATATAGATTAACAGCGTGAAGAGACTAGAGATTCATTAACAGATGCGCGAAATTCTGGAACTCCCTCCCTAAGGGCATAGTGGGTCTACCTGCAGCACGTGGACTGTAGCGGTTAGAGAAGGCAGCTCACCACCACCACCTCAAGGGCACCTGGGGGGCGGGCAGTAAATGCTGGCCCAGCCAGCGTTGCCCACATCCCACAAGTGAATAAGAGAAAAAAATACACATCACTTTTTTTTTATATACCTGAGCATTGAATCGTTTCTGAGGATGTATTTATCCTGTTTGTGTTATTCAGAGTTACCTGGACTGTCAGTATCTGACTGTATGTATAGAGCATTTAAACACCATTCTGTAGTGTCACTGTGTGCAGCGTCATGGAGATGCAGAATGTGATTCTGTACGGTCAGATCCCTTCTCTTGGCTGATGGAAGCGTGTCATTTGTGGAGGAGAGTTCTAGCTGTGACCACCGTTTGTGTGAAGAGGTAGTCTACAGCCAATTCCCCCTTCAAAGTCCAAATCCATCGGTGTAAACAGTCATCCTATCCCCCCCCACCCCACCCCACAGACGCCTAGTAACCTGAAAACTTTGATCTGGTAAAGGAGTGCTCTCCCTCAGGACTGAGGCCTCAGCAACTCGCAAACACCATAACGGGGCCATGATGAGAAAAATGCAATGCCCCAAACTCAACATTACCAGGTTCTGTTGAGTGATGCCAACTGCATGGGTTCAATTTCCAGACTGGCTGAGGTTACCAGGAAAGACTTTGAGTTTGTGAGAAGATTTGTAGCTCAGGTGCTCATTGTTGTGATTCTGTTCGCCGAGCAGGGAATTTGTGTTGCAGACGTTTTGTCCCCTGTCTAGGTGACGTCCTCAGTGCTTGGGAGCCTCCTGCGAAGCAATAGCCAACCTGCTGGACATACAGAACAGACAACAAGACAGGGAACCTATCAACAAAGACTGCATACTCAAACTCATGGACCTGTGCCTCACAACTCATTTCACATTCAACAGCCAAATATATGAACAAATCAACGGCACACCAATGAGCTCACCCATCTCTGGACTCCTAGCAGAAGCGGTAATGCAAAGATTAGAACAAACAGTCTTACCGCAAATTCAACCCAAACTCTGGGTCAGATATGTGGATGACACCTTTGTAAACACAGAAATAGAGAAAACACACCGGCTCATCATCGCCACACTCACAAGAATCCGATTCCCTAGAGAGGAAGAACAGGACAACCAACTCCCATTCCTAGACGTGATGGTACAGAGAACACCGAACGGAGAATTCACCACAAAGGTATACAGGAAAGCCACACACAGACCAAGTCCTAAACTACGAAAGCAACCACCCCAATACACACACAAGAAGTTGCATCAAGACACTGTTCAAAAGGGCCACAACACACTGCAGTACACCAGAACTGCAAATACCTATACAACGTATTCGCCGAAAACGGATACCCGCACAATTTCATCAACAGATGCCTAAGGGAAAGACAACTGAATGAGGACATGCCACAACCCAAAGGACTAACCACACTACCATACATCAAGAGCATTTCCGAACTGACAGCCAGACTACTACGACCACTAGGACTTATAACAGCGCACAAACCAACAGCCACTCTCAGACAACAACTCACCAGGACGAAGGACCCGATACCCAGCATGAGCAAAACCAAATTAGTGTACAAAATCCCATGCAAGGACTGCACAAAACACTATATAGGACAAACAGGAAGACAGCTAACGATCTATATCCATGAACACCAACTAGCCACGAAACGACACGACCAGCTATCCTTAGTGGCCACACGCAGATGACAAGCAACATGAGTTCGACTGGGACAACACTACTATTATAGGACAAGTCAAACAGAGAACAGCCAGGAAATTCCTAGAATCTGTGGATGAGTGCCATGCCTCTATCAACAAACACATCGACCTGGACCCAATATACCGGGAAGGAAACATCACAGAAGCGCTTCACAGGAGGCTCCCAAGCACTGAGGATGTCACCTAGACAGGGGACAAAACGTCTGCAACACAAATTTCCAGCTCAGCGAACAGAACCACAACAAAGACTTTCCTCCTCAACCTCTCCCCTCCCCCTGAGGCATGGTGACCCTCCGGTTAAACCACTACAAGTCACCTCTCTCTAATGCGACAGTGGGTCTCTGGTGACTTGACCTTTACTGTAAATATAGCGTGTAAATTGTTGCTCAAAGGTGCTGCAGTATTGGTAAGATTAAAAGTGCAGAATTGAACTGGGGTTGCCTCCGTTAAATCAGGAAATGATGTGCATGGAGGTGGATAATTCATCTTTATTTTTAGGTATTCAAATCTTAAAAAGAAAGGGGACAAACCCACTGGACGTTTGTTCTTTATAACTGCTTCACAAATCACAGAGAGCAGGAGTGCCCTGTCTTTGAGTTAATAACGCACCGTGATTTTTTATTCTTGTTTATCCTCAGACTGCCTTTTCAAGGTGTGCCCCATGAACAGGTATTCAGCGCAGAAACAGTTCTGGAAAGCAAAGCAGTCGAAACAAGGCAATACCGAAGCTGCACTGCTGGGCAAGTTGCAGGTATCCCATTGCACTGAAGGATATGTGTGTGCGTGTGTGCTTTTATTTCCTCTTCTCCTGCCGTGTTCAATTAGGTTTCCATTTCTGGGACCTGAGAAATGAGTTGTTGACCAGTGGGAGTGCACATCAGATCCAGAACGGTGACTGTTTGAGGGACAGGCTGATAGTCATACAGTATGAAAACAGATCCTTCGGTCCAACCAGTCCATGCTGAATGTATTCCCAAATAAATCTAGTCTGACCTGCTTAGCCCATAGCCCTCCAAAATATTCCTATTCACCTACTTAGCCAAATGTCGTTTAATCATTGTAATTGCGTTCATATCCACTATTTTCTCAGGGAGTTCATTTCTCACACGAATCACCCTCTGTGGGGGAAAAAAAAATGCCCCTCATTCCTCTCACCTTAAAAATGTGCCCCTTAGTCTTGAAATTCTCCAACATAGGGAAAAGACACCCACCGTTCACCCTATCGATACCCCTCATGATTTTATAAACTTGCCTATCATATCCTTTTTCAATCACTCTTCTCTCACCTTAAAAATGTGCCCCTTAGTCTTGAAATCCTCCAACATAGGGAAAAGGCACCCACCGTTCACCCTATCGATACCCCTCATGATTTTATAAACCTGTATAAGGTCACCTCGCAACCTACGAGGCTGGTATATTTTTCACTGGAGCTTATCTGGCCTGTCTTTATAACTCAAACCTTCCATATCTGGCAACATCCTGATAAATCTAAGGTCCTAGAAATGTGCAGCATAGAAACAGACCCTACGGCAAACTTATCCATGCTGATCAGATATCCTACATGAATCTAGTCCTATTTGGCCCATATCCCTCTAAACCCTTCCTATTCATATACCATTCCAGATGGCAAATTATATTTGTAATTGTACCAGCCCCCACCACTTCCTCTGGCAACTCATTCCATGTACCATAAGACATAGGAGTGGAAGTAAGGCCATTTGGCCCATCATTTAATCATGGCTGATGGCCATATCCCTCTAAACCCTTCCTATTCATATACCATTCCAGATGGCAAATTATATTTGTAATTGTACCAGCCCCCACCACTTCCTCTGGCAGCTCATTCCATGTACCATAAGACATAGGAGTCCATTTGGCCCATCATTTAATCATGGCTGATGGCCATTTCAACTCCACTTACCTGCAGTCTCCCCGCAGCCCTTAATTCCTTGCAAGATCAAGAATTTATCAATCTCTGCCACCCTCTGTGTGAAAACGTTGCCCGTCAGGTCCCTTTTAAATCTTGCCCCCTTCGCCTAAAACCTATGCCCTTTGGAGTCCCCTACCCTGGGGAAAAGACCTTGACTATTCACCCTATCCATACTCCTCATGATCTTATAAACGTTTTTAAGGTCCCCTCTCAGCTTTGAACAGTCTAGGCAAAACAGCCCCAGTCTATTCAGCCTCTCCCTTTTGCTCAAACCCTCCAATCTGACAACAGCCTTGTAAATCTTTTCTGAACCCTTTCAAGTTTCACAGCATCTTTCCTATAGCAAGGAGACTAGAATTGAATGCAATATTCCAAAAGTGGCCTCACCAATGACGTATACAGCTGCAACGTGACCCCCCAACTCCTATACTCAATGCACGGTTCAATAAAGGAAAGCATACCAAATGCCGCCTTCACTATCCTATCTACCTTTGACTCCACTTTCAAGGAGCTCCTGAGCTCCCAGGTCTCTTTGTTCAGCAACACTCCCCAGGACCTTCCCATTAAGTGTATAAGTCTTCCAAAATGCAGCACCTCACATTTATCTGAATTAAACTCCATCTGCCACTCCTCGGCCCATCTGGTCAAGATCCCAGAGGTAACCTTCTTTGCTGTCCACTACACCTCCAATTTTGATGTCGTCTGCAAATTCACTAACTATACTTCCTATGTTCACATCCATATCATTTATATAAGAGAGGCTTTGGAGGAGAATGAGGAGGTGAACTGTGTCAAAGGTGTAGAAGCAGAAGTCCTCTTTGGCACAGTCTTCTAGGATGTCATGTGTGATTTCTTATAGAACTGCTCGGAGGGAGTTCTGCAACAAAATGAGCCCTAATTTGGGAGTGGCAGCACATTGAGGGAGTTTGGAGGGGAGAGGGAGATTGGTGATGGGATTCACAGATGTTGGAGGTCTAGGAAAGGAAGTTGGGTGGTCACCATGCTAATAGCGATAAGGTTGAAGACAGCAGGATATGGGTTTCATGGACAAGGTGAGCTCACAGAGAGGGTGTGAGGACAGAAAGTAGGAAAAGAGCCGAGTTTAGGAGTTGGGCGACAGGAGCCTTGAGAGAATTATGGCCAGGTTGCCTCGTGCGAGGGAGGGAATGTAGTGGGGGAAGCAGATTGAGCAAATCGGGGTGAAGAGAGGGCCAATTACTAGACAGCTGGAATGGTGCAAGTGTGATTGTAACTAAACAGAGGAGAGATTTTGCAGGGTGGAGACTGAAAGTAGGGTTTGGACAGGGAAATACGATGCAAATGGGGAAAGATGCAAGGAAGTGATCACAGATGGTCTGGGCTCTGATACTGTAGCAGTAGTTAAAAATTGCACAACACCAGGTTATTGTCCAACAGGTTTGTTTGGAAGTACTAGCTTTTGGAGCGCTGCACCTTCATCAGGTAGCTGTCCTGATGAAGCTACCTAATGAAGGAGCAGCGCTCTGAAGGCTAGTGCTTCCATTTTAACTCTGTCCACCCCAGTCCAACACCGGCACCTCCTCACTGATCAGTAGTGAGAGCACAGTGGGTGGTTGTGAATAAGCCCGGGAATTTTTCATAGAAGCAGAGATGAAGAAAAGATATGACAGCAATGATATTGTGGGGCGGGGGGAGAGAGAGAGAGAGGAGAAAGAGAGAGCAAGAGCATGTTGAAATCATGGAGCACACGAAGCCATTTTGTGCAGTTGCTGAAGGAGAAAAGCAGTGAAGGTGTCTCTGTGAGAAAATGGAGATGGAGTTTGGCGGAAAGTGTAAGGAACAAGGTGGTGTTTACGTGGGTGCTGAATGGGTCAGGCAAAGGTGAGATGTTCCAAGATGTAGATAGTGCTTGAGAAGGAAGGGGAAAGACCAGGAACTCTTAGTCTGATGATGGTGTAAGTTGTTGTATATGTCTATAGTATGCTACTGGGGAGCAGTGAAATTATCTGAAGGCACCACTTGAAATGATTTAGTTGCAACTTGATCATTTCAACTGGATACATTTTTGAAAAGCAAAATTCCAGGACTGAGGGGGAAGAGCCGGGAGTGATCTGAAATCTAGTACAGGGGCTAACCTGAAGGTGGTGGGCTGAAAGGTCTCTCAGTTCCTGTGCTGAGTGTTCTTTGTGATGGGAAGGTCGTTGGAAACAGCATGAATTTGTTTTCCAGCAAGCAGCAGAACTGGAGCAGAAACAGAATGAGATTGAGAACAGGAAACTGCTGGGGGAGGTGGTGAAGTACAGTAATGTCATTCAGGTGAGTTACCTCTTGCTCGCTGCGTGGGTTCCTCAGCATAATGACTTCCATTGGGTAATATCTTGCAAGAGCTGAGTAGGGACTGGATATTCCAGTGATGAGTGGCTCGTTATCTGATTCATAGACACCAACCTGTCATCTCACCAAGATTCGAGCAAATCTCTGTGATCGGCATTATCACAGACCTTGTCCCTGCTTCTCAGTGACCTTACTCTCTCTCTATCTCTCTCTCTCTCTCTCTTTTTCCATTTCCAAATGATATCCATCAATGAGGAGGAGATGGTCGCCTTGAGGTAACATCGCTGGGCTAGTCATCCAGAGGCCTGGGTTATTGCTCTGAGCCCACTGGTTCAAATCCTACTATGGACGTTGGTACTTTTCGAGCTAAATTAATGAAAAAAAAAATCTGTGTTTGAAAGCTAGTCTAAGTGATGGTGACCATGAACCTATCACTGTTTGTTGTAGGAACCCATCCGATTCATTAATCTAGAACATAGAACAGCCCTTTGGCCCTCGATGTTGCGCTGACCTGTGGAACCAATCTGAAGCCTAGCTAACCTACACTATTCCATTCTCATCCATATATCTATCCAAAGACCACTTAAATGCCCTTAAGGTTGGCGAATCTACTACTATTGCAGGCAGGGCATTCCACGCCCCTACTACTCTGAATAAAGCAACTACCTCTGACATCTGTCCTATATCAATCACCCTTCACTTTAAAGCTATGCCCCCTTGTCCTAGCCATCACCATCCGAGGAAAAAGGCTCTCACTGTCCACCCCATCTAACCCTCTGATTATCTTATACGTCTCAATTAAGTCACCTCTCAACCTTCTTCTCTCAAACGAAAACAGCCTCAAGTCCCTCGGCCTTTCCTCATAGTGTCCTTCAGGGAAGGAAATCTGCCGTCTTTACGCAGTCTGGCCTGTATGTGACTCCAGACCCACAGTAATGTGCTCTGGGCCACTGAGATCAAGGGCAGTTAGGGACAAGTGATGCCTCCATTCTATTTATGTCTAAATAATGAAGAAAAGTTCAACCCATCTATTGTTCTTTTCACTTCCTTCCCCGAAGTCTCCATCACATCGATTCATACAGCACAGAAACACACCCTTCAATCCAACTCATCCTCTCTCTCTTATCTCTTAAAATGTGCTTCATCTGAGTGAGTTTCTCTGTCCTGTGAGCCCTTTTTATTCTCGTCCTGTCTGCAACTCTTGGCTATTTATGGCGAGTGTCCTGCACCTATCAGAGGCAACAATAACTACAGAGCCAGAGAAGGCCCATGTTGAAGGGAGAGTGGTGGTTGGTGAGGGTGGGGGCAAGTTCAAATCCTGGGTCAAAGATATTGGCTGTATGCAGGAGAGGTGACGAGAGAGACAGAGAGCTTTAGCAAGGTAACTCCTGAGGATGCTGAAAGCATGGCTGTCAGTGATGATCGAAGAGATTGAGGGGAGGGGTTGCCGCATAAGAGCGGGGCAAAGTTAGTGGAATAATGGATGTGCACGCAAGTAGTCTATCTTTGCATTAAAGAAACGGTTCATTATTTGATGTCTTTGTGTCATCTTGACTGCAGTTACTGCACATTAAAAGCAACAAGTACCTCACAGTCAACAAGAGGTTACCAGCCCTCCTGGAGAAAAACGCAATGCGGGTCTCCTTGGACATTTCTGGCAATGAGGGCTCCTGGTTCTACATTCAGCCTTTTTGGAAGCTGAGGAGCGAGGGTGACAATGTAAGTCTGACCAAATACATAAACCGCAGCACAACATGCAACTGCACTGACCACTCTCCTGTCTTTAACCGAGAGTGGAGCTGCGCATTTCTGACCGGGATTTCGGAACCTGGCTCCTCAAATGGTGGGGGTAGGAAAATCACAGAGTCCTTTGTACTGTCGTCCACAAAGTCTCCCCTCACTAACACACTGAAACACTTGGGGACATTTCAGTAAGTGTGTTAGTGAGTGAAGTGTGGGTGAAGTAATTGAGTAGAGTTGGCAGGCTGTGTGGATGGTGACTTCGGATGAGGATTTTGGGTGGGGTTGGGAGGGTCAGAGGCTGGAGAGTTTGGGAGGTGAGGATCGCTTCTATAAACAACGAGGAGTTGGAGCAGGTTTAAATCTGTCCTGCATTTACTGAGTAACTCTAGGGAAATAAGTAAGATCAATGGTCCCCAAGAACATTTGTACAGGATTGAGGAGGCCGGGCAATTGCAAACTGGAACTTACTGGGAACTCCTATGGGGTTGGAGCATTTGGAGAGATCCCAATGTTTATCTTGAACCACCTTTAACTTCTCACCCATCCGGAGACTGGGAGATTTGGCTGTGAAATTATGTCCATGCCCGATGTTGTTCCTCACCCTGGAATTCAGTGCTGGGGACACAAGAAACTGAAATAGGCCATTCCGCCTCTCAATCCACTCCTTACCCAGGATTCATTTCAGATCGTGGCTGATTTGTACCTTGTTCCCTTTCCCCTCATCCAACAGCAATGCCTTGGTCATCTTATTTCTCCAGTTCTGGTACGGGAAATTTTTATTGTCATGAGATTTAGAATCGAACATGTGGTGTGGGGCTGGAGTCACCTGTTATCTGTGTCAGCCAGTAAAGGCAGTGGTAACATCCCTTGCAAGGCATGATCAACCTGTTTGGACTGCTGCTGGCAATGGGACAATTTAGCGTTCCAGAGTTCACGATGCTCCTGGATTCATGGACTCCCATTTGTACAGTTTTCTGTGGCTGCTAGTGAACTCGTGATCTCCTGGTTGTTTCCCGCTCAGTTCCAGAGCCCCCCCCCCCCCATTGAGGTACCTGCCACAGAGAGCTCACCAATCGGTACAGACTGACAGTGTGCTTTCTCACTCAACCGTCTCCTTTTAAAGTGAGCACTCCAGATATTGTCTCTCGGAGTGAGAAGCTGTTCTTGGATCTGTTGGCAACCACTCAGTGGTTGTGGTATTTAAAAAGGAGTTAGTGCCAGGGACTGACTGCCCCCTCTGGAGTTAGTGCCAGGGACTGACCGCCCCCTCCGGAGCTAGTGCCAGGGACTGACCGCCCCTCCCCCTCCGGGGTTAGTGCCAGGGACTGACCGCCCCCTCCGGGGTTAGTGCCAGGGACTGACCGCCCCCTCCGGAGTTAGTGCCAGGGACTGACCGCCCCCTCCGGGGTTAGTGCCAGGGACTGACCGCCCCCTCCGGGGTTAGTGCCAGGGACTGACCGCCCCCTCCGGGGTTAGTGCCAGGGACTGACCGCCCCCTCCGGAGCTAGTGCCAGGGACTGACCGCCCCTCCTGAAGCCGTGTTGTTCTTTATGACTGGTTACTGAGGGTTCCTGTCTGAAGTGCCAGCCCTACTCGGCTGGTTTAGTTACACTGGCCAACACTGACTGACTTGGGTTGCTTGGACCCACGCAACTGATTTGAAGGAACGTATTGACCTCTCTGGGACATGAGAATGTAGGAACCTGATGAATTTATTTACAGTTTTTATCCTTCTGGAGAGCATGTCATGAACATGTGATTGATTGATTACGTTCCTTGTATCAGTATTGATAAAATGAGTCCCATGGTAGCTCTGTGTTTTAAAAATTGCCGCCTTTGAAGGCTAGGGATTGAGACTGGTCTATTATCGTTGTTCAGAATAGTTCCCATTGTTGTCCTGAGACAGACGTAGATTTGTGATCTTCTGTGGAAGCAAACGGGGAGTCACAGTCAGGTGCTTGGGGAGAGCAACATTTTGAGGGGGTTGGGGTCAATATCCAGTGGAGGTGCATGTTTGGGGAGAGGAGTGGGAGGAAGGCGAGAGATGGGAAGTAGGGGGGTGATCTAAGATGGTGGAACAGGAGCACAGCAGTGGAGGAGGAGTATGGTGAAATGAGAGGGATGGCTAAGGGGGAAGTGTGGGACAGTGGGAGTGGGAGTGGTTTTGACTGCTCGACATGAGGGGGGTGGATTCAGCAATAATTTTCATAGAGTGGGGGGAAAGGGTTCATGACATGTTCTCCAGAATGATAAAAAAAAAACTGCAAATAAATTCATCATGTTCCCACATTCTAGTAGAAGGGAGACTAGGGTCAGAGTAGGTGGACAAAAGATTGCTGAATGTGGTGGAACGTGGAGAGGGCTCACTGAAGTGTGGACTGGCTGGAGGGACTGGATATGAGGAGAGGCGAGGCTGCCTGAAATATTGGTGAGTGCCAATGGGGAGAGGGTGGCTGATGAGGTGGGGGGAGGAGAGGGGTCTTGGAATTAGCGTTTGGAAGATTATGATTCAGTGAGAAGGTCAGGATTGGGATGGGTGGGGATTCCAGGATTGGGATAGGCGGAGGGTCAGGTTTGGGATGGTAAGAGGGTGCGAAGATTGAGTCCAGATGAGAATTGGAGAGACCCAATGAAGTCAGAAGGTGTGGACTGATGAGATTCAAAGTAGTTTACGTTTCACTTTGGCCTGTTGTTAAAACTTGATCGCCTTCCTAACCCACACCATCAGGGCTACAGGCTGACGTAAATGTTTCGATATTTCTGAGCAACTCTCAATAACTAGGTCCTGTGGTGCAAAGCATTTATTTGAAGATGACTATTTTGATGAGTAACGTGAATGTGAAATGTTGACATTGAAAGTGCAGCACCTCGGTGGTGTAACTGGTATTGCAGTTAGACATTGGAATAAATGGGTTTATGGAGTGAATTCAAATGCCAAGAGCAGCTATGGTCAGATTGGAACAGAGATTGACCTGTGACATTATTGTTGTGCCACTGATCCCTCCTGTGTATTCATTGCAACAGTAAAACTTGTGACTCAACAATAATGAGAAAGCTTGAAGATCAGTATCCATCACCTGCTTCCCTTTTCTTCTGTTCTGTAGGTGGTAGTGGGCGATAAAGTGGTCTTAAATCCAGTCAACGCTGGACAGCCACTACACGCCAGTAATCAGGAGTTGCTGGATAACCCTGGCTGTAAGGAGGTAGGTCAACCCGAGCTGACTGTTAGTGAATTGCTGGTGATCGGTTGACTGAGCTAACCAGAGCATTTCTGTTTAAACACCAGGTGAACGCAGTGAATTGTAACACAAGCTGGAAGATTGCTCTGTTCATGAAACACAGCGATTATCGGGATGACGTTCTTAAAGGGGTCAGTGACTGTCTTCATTTCTAGCTCCCTTTAGCTGTCAGCCTGTTTTAGTTTTGGTTTTCTGTTGTGGATGGGCCTCTGATGTAACCTGTTTGCTGCCGTGAATCTGCAGGGTGACGTGGTGAGGCTTTTCCACGCGGAACAGGAGAAGTTCCTCACCTGTGATGAGTACAAGAAACAGCAGCACATCTTCCTGAGGACCACACTGAGACAGTCAGCCACCTCCGCCACCAGCTCCAAAGCACTGTGGGAGATTGAGGTAAAACCTGTAGCTTCAATTGCCATCGTACATCGATATATCATTGGGAATTTACATTACCTCTGCCTTTTTTTGGGGTGGGAGGCTCGAAAGACTAGAGAATGCTTCTCTGGAGATCTGCTAAAACATAGAATCCCTATGGTGTGGAAGCAGGCCATTTGGCCCATCGAGTCCATGCCAACCCTCTGTAGAGCATCCTACTCAGACACCCACCCCCCTATAACTCTGCACTCCCTATGGCTAATCCACCTGGCCTGAACACCCCTGCACACTATGGGGCAATTTCACAAGGCCCATCCACCTGACCTGTGAGTTTCCTCCTAGTGTTCCAGTTTGCTCTCACAATCCAAAGATGTGCAGGTTAGATGAACTGGCCATGCTAAATTGTCCATAGTGTTCAGGGATGTGTAGGTTAGGTGCATTAGCCAGGGGTAAATGTAGGGTCAGTCTGACTTGTTGGGCTGAACGGCTTGTTTCCACATTGTTGGGATTCTATGATTCTAATCTACAAGCTGCACAGCTACAACTCACCAAAGATCCTTAAACAGCACCTTCAATAGCCATGACCTCTACCGTCTAGAAGCACAAAGGGCAGTAGGGACCTGAGAACATTGCCATGTACAAGTATCCCTCCAAACCACACATGCACATCCCCCTCCCCCCCAAAAAGAATCCCAACGTATGAAAAACATACAATCTAGGCCAGTTGGCCCCTAGAGTCTGCTTCACAGAGAGCACCTCTGGGCCACCCGGACGAACCAACCCAACCACCCTGTAGCACAGCATTTCAACTCCCCCTCCCACTCCACCGAGGATATGCAGGTCATTGGACTCATCCACCGCCAAACCACAACAACGCGACGGTCGGAGGAGGAGCGTCTTATCTTCCGACTGGGAACCCTCCAACCGCAGGGGATGAACTTGGACTTCACCAGTTTCTTCATCCCCCCTCCCCCCACCTTGTCTCAGCCGAATCCCTCCAGCCTGGCACCGCCTTCCTGACCTGCAGTCTTCTTCTTGACCTCTCCGCCTCCATCCTACTCCGACCTATCACCCTCACCTTGACCTCTTTCCACCTATCACATTTCCAACGCCCCTCCTCCAAGTCCCTCCTCCCTACCTTTTATCTTCTCCTGCTGAACACTCTCTGCTCATTCCTGAAGAAGGGCCTGTGCCCGAAACGTCGAATCTCCTGTTCCCTGGATGCTGCCTGACCTGCTGTGCTGTTCCAGCAATAAAGTTTCAACTTTGATCTCCAGCATCTGCAGACCTCACTTTCTCCTTCACCATTCAATAAAATCATTTCCAATGCGGGTATGTTCTGACTTCCCATCTACCCTGATAACCTTTGATCTCCTCCCCAGCAACAATCCATCAGTCTTTTAGAACGGAGGTGAGGAGAGTGATGAATCTATGGAATTCACTACCACAGAAGGCTGTGGAGGCCTGGTCATTGAGTATATTTAACATTGAGATAGATAGGTTCTTGTTTGCCAAGGGTTGCGGGAGAATTGGATTGAGAAACCTATCAGCCTTGATTGAATGGTAGGGCAGACTCAATGGGCTGAATGGCCTCACTTCTGCTCCTATGTCTTATGGTCTTCCAGACCTCGTCCTTAAAAAAAAAAATAAAATTCAGTGGCCTGACTCTGCCAGCTTCTGATACAGAACATTCTAAAGTTCTACGGCTTTCTGAGGTGAAAAATATTCTCTTCCTCTCAGTTCTTAAAGGGCTACCCTAATTTTTCTTTTGAAAAGATTACCCTCCAACTCTGGAGGTGGGACTTGGAACTATATCGCCGTTCCTTCAGCGTTGCTGAGTCAAAGTCCGAGAACTCCATCCCTAGTTGCCCTTGTGAAGGTGGTGGTTGAGCTGCTCCTTAGATCCACTGCAGTCTACCATTGACCACCAACACTGTTGGGGAATAAGTTCCAGGAGTTTGACCCAGTGACAGTGGAGGAGCAGGTGATTATATTTCCCAGTCAGGATGGTGAGTGCCTTGGAGGGGAACATGCAGATGGTGGTGTTCCCATGTATCTGCTGCCCTGGAAGTAAAGACTGCATTAAGATGGAGACACAGCCACTTGAAGAGAAATCAGTGACCAACCTGCTGCCTGTGCTTTGGTGGTAGATGAGCGACATATTTAAGAACCTTTAATGTTTTACCCACCCTCTCTTGGGTGTAATTGCCCTGCCCACCCCCCAGCCCAGTATGAGCCTCACAGTGTACCATTAACAATACAAAAATTTAGGTTTAAAATTCATTACAAAGGAAAAGAAAAATCATAAGCAGCATTTTTCTGTTCTAATTGGAACAGGAGCAATATTTTCTTCGTATTTTGTGGTGGGTATATTCCAGACGCTCTTGCTCTCCCGCATGAGGGTAGCTGATGAGACTAATTACTAAATCATGCTCAAAGTTCAATGGTCATCTTCGTGACTTCCATTTCCCCATTGTTTACAGTGAGAGCGTTCCTGTTATTGACTTGGTTGCTGTCTCCTTTACAGGTGGTGCATCATGACCCGTGTCGAAGTGGAGCTGGGCACTGGAACAGCCTGTTTAGGTTCAAGCATCTAGCGACAGGGAATTACTTGGCTGCTGAGGTAGGATCAGCATACAGTAAAGTACATCAGTAAACGACCAGCTCAGCACTGACACAGAGTGCTTAAGCACAGTAGGTGTGCCATTCAGTTTACTGTGAGCACTTGCATCTAGAAAGGTCAGACTGCATCTTGAACACACTCTATCACCCGTCAGCTTTTTCACTTGCACAAAACCAGAAAGTGTTGGTCTGTGGAGAGAGAAGCAGAATTAATGGCTTGAGTCTAGTGACTCTTTTATTTCAGCTTTGTCTTTTAGTTGGGCCTGATGTCTGAGGGAATACAGAAGAAGAATCATTGATGGCGTTGAACCATTAACTTTCCTTCTCTCTCCACAGATGCTGCCAGACCTGTTGAGTTTCTCCCAGTGCCTTTTGTTTATAATTATTCCTGTCGAGCTCATGTGCATGTCCTGACACATAAGGAGTATTCCGAATCAGATGGTGTGGCGCTGGAAAAGCACAGCAAGTCAGGCAGCATCCGAGGAGGCGGAGAATCGACGTTTCGGGCATCAGCCTTTCATCAGGGATATTGGGGGAGGGTGGATCAGATAGGTGGGAAGGAAGATGGACAGGTCAAGAGGGTGGTGCTGAGTTGGAGGGTTGAATCTGGGATAGGGTGCGGGAGGGGAGATTTGGGAACTGGTGAAATCCACATTGATGCCGTGTGGTCGGAGGGCCCAAGGTGGAAGAGGAGGCGTTCTTCCTCCAGGCCTCGGGTGGTTAGGGTTTGGCAGTGGAGGAGGCCCAGGACTTGCATGTCCTTGTCGGAGTGGGAGGGGGAGTTGAAGTGTTCAGCCACAGGCTGGTGGGGTTGTTTAGTGCGTGAATCCCGGAGATGTTCTCTCTCCCCAGTGTAGAGAGCAATGGACACAGTAGATGAGGAGCATTCAGCAGTCAAACGTCTTTAAATATGTCCTGTTTATCTGCTCTGTGTCTGGTCTCATAATCCAAATCTGAACTATTTGAAAAGTCAAATCCTTGGCTAGGGTTTTTTCCTGTGAGTGGGTCAGAAGGCTGTGGGAAACAGCAGTTTGCTGTCATTTTCTGCCAATGATTTGCAAGGTTTTACCAAGACTAGAGGGTTTGAGTTATAAGGAGAGGGTGGATGCCTGGGACCATTTCTCCTTGGAGCGTAGGAGGCTCATGAGTGACCTAATCGAGGTTTATAAAAACATGAGGGACACAAATAGGGTGAATAGCCAAGGTCTTTTCCCCTGGGTGGGGGTCCAAAACCAGAGAGTATAGGTTTAAAGTGAGAGGGGAAAGATTAAAAAAGGATCTGAGGGGTAGCCTTTTCACACAGAAGGTGGTGTGTGTATGGAATGAGCTGCCAGAGGAAATGGTGGAGGCTGGTACAATTACGGGATTTAAAAGGCATCTGGATGGGTATATGACTAGGAAAGAGTTTAAAGGGATATGAGCAAATGAAACTAGTTCAGTTTGGGAGACCTGGTCGGTTTGGATGAGTTGGGCCGAAGGGTCAGTTTCCGTGCTGTATGACTATTACTGTGTATGACACCCACCCACAGACACGTACACACGTGCTCACCTACACACTGACACGGGATTGGTGATGAAAGATGTAGACATGTTGTGAGAAACAGAACTCACTCACAAATCAATCAGCCTGAGACAAAGCCTTGGAAACAAGAACAATTTATTACCGTCTTGCAAGAACTGGACGCTTCTGTAATCAAGCAGAAGTGCGCGCGAGAACAGAGCATGTAAGCAATCTTATTCATTTACAAGTTGAGAATCACGCCTCCCTTTTCCCATCCTATCATAAGCCGATTACCTCACTTGTTTTTTTTCTCTCTGGTTATTTTCTTATCTGGCCATCCTGCTGTCCTTGTATGTCTGCATTCTTTGTTCCTTATTTGTTACAGCTTGTTCTTTTATCCAGTTTCTCCTCTCATACTATAAGCTTTATTGTGAAATGAAAGTTATTCCCTAGCTTAAAACTATTTTCTTTAAAATACCCTCTATATTCATTAAACTCTTAGCCTTAAGTATGCTACATGCTACAAGAATTCC
>NC_057732.1:5020703-5022327 GCF_004010195.1 Chiloscyllium plagiosum
CACAACATTTCTAATCTCCCACAATTCCCCCTTTTTCTTTTTCTCTAACTGTTGGGTTATTAAGTCTCCTTTCAGTCATTTTCTCATGTTCTGCCCTCTTACTCCTTTTGGCGATGGGGTTCACAGTCTTACATTTTACATTTGTGCTGTTCGTCTCTTGAACTCTAGAAGCATTCTTTGACTTTCTCTTTGTTGCATATCACCTGCTGATTGTAAAAGCATCTGATGATTCATTTGGGTTCCTTCCCCAAGGGATGTCATCAGTCGGCTCATTACCCATTTTAGGACATTGAACCCTACCACCAGACCCACTAATATCAATAATCCATAGATAGCGAGATTGACTAACCACCTTCCCCAACCAGTCAATCCCCAATTCCCCCATTCCCATCCTTTTTTGTTCCGGAACAAATTACCAGCCTCCCTTATCTTGGCAATTTTGCCTCGCACATGTTTGGAGATATCAGTAATGTTAGAGGAGACCTCAGGTATGTACGTACAACATTCCTCTCTCATTAGTGCACAGGTACCACCCTTCTCTGCTAGAGTATAATCCAGAGCCATCCTGTTCTGAAGGGTCATTAGCCTAGTGGCAATCATTTCGGTCGTTATGGCTGCTTCTTGGGATTGGGCATCAGCAGTATTGTTGGCCAATTCTTCCAGGGAAGCCGCCAACTTGTGTATTTCTACTCCTGCTCGAGCGGTCCCATACATAGGTATCAAAGTCCAGAGGAGGCGATCTCCTTCGGTTACTTTCTGGGTTCCTCCCTGTTTATTCCGAGGTATTTTTGGGGCTCTCTTTAACAGCCTCAAGTGGGGAATTATATTGGTGAGGTAGCAGCAGCCACTCCAGCCTTTCTGGCTTTGAGGCAGTGTTTGATCAACATCATAACATGCATGCATTCCTATACATTCGGTCACGTGAATGTACTTCTCCCTGGGAATAAATGGATAGGCCTTCAGGCCGCATACCCAATATGTTCTGTTTAATATTTGGGGAATAGTTGTGGCAGTGGCCTGGCTGGTGTAGACACAAGATGATTTTCCTAATCGGAAGGGTGCGGTATCATTCTGATTACAGAAACAAGTGGTATTTACTGTTCCTTTTGGTGGGGAAACTCTAAGGCCATCGATACCACCCAGAGTTTTTGGGGCTGGTCGAGGGAACCACCCCGCAAAGTTATAATTACCCCTGTCAGATCTCCATTTTGTATTGTTTGAGCCCGAGTCAAATTGTTGTACGTCGTACGCTTCTTCTTTGGTAAGTGGTATTACCGTGAGAGGAATTCCGGATTCCCCATGGTGTGGGATCTCCGCACATACCCAACAGTCGGTATGCCCCTTTAGTTTAGCATAATTCTGACATAAAGTGGGAAAATGATTTTTCCCACCCCCCCCCTTGGCAGCTAGTGCCAATATTATCGTGACAACATAAAGCTGACCACTCATTTCAGCTGACAACCTTATCAGTCTATTCCCTAACCCTTTAACTACCAGGGAGGAGTGAGTCCACACAACACTTACAATTGTCTCGGGATAGAGTTTTTAACCAATACTTAATAGTCTCTTATCTCAGTCCATTCTTTTTGCTCAGCTTGACTTTCAGAGGGTTGTCTGTAGGATG
>NC_057732.1:5022368-5023625 GCF_004010195.1 Chiloscyllium plagiosum
CTCTACAATTGGTAATTCCCCTCTTCCACCCAAGAAAGGTAATCCAAACATCATCTCATAAGGAGCAAGGCCTATATCACGTCGAGGCGCAGTCCTAATGCGTAGCAACGCGATAGGTAAACATTTTGTCCATGGTAATTGAGTCTCTAGGACTAGCTTAGACAATTGATTCTTTAAGGTTTGATTCATTCGTTCCACCCGTCCAGAGGAAGGCGGGTGCCAAGGAGTGTGGAATTCCCAAGAGATCTCTAATCCCGCCATTACTCCTTGTAGGATCTTAGAGGTAAAATGGCTACCTTGGTCTGAATCTATACTTTCCACCACTCCGTATCGAGGAATTATATATGTTCTAAAAGAGTTTTCACTACTCCCTTCGAGGTAGCTGAGGACATTGGAAATGCCTCCACCCACCCAGTTAGGTGATCCATTAGGACTAATAAGTACTTTTGTTTCTCTACTGGGGGTAATTCTGTGTAATCTACCTGTATTTTTTTTAAAAGGTCTTACCCCAGGGTTTCTTCCACCTCTTGGCCCCCCCTCTCGTTACTTTCTTATTAATCTGTTGCCAAGTCGGGCATCCTGCTCATACCTGCTTGGCTAATGTGTATATTCCTTTACATCCGTACTTCCTTCACACTATGTCACACACAGCTTGGGAGCCCCAGTGACTGCCTTGGTGCAAGGTGGTTAGGATGTTTCTCATGACTGGTTTACTTAATAACTCCCTCCCATCTGAGAGGATCCATCTTCCTTAGGTTGTCTTAGTGCAATAACTGTAATGATGGCTATCCTCCACCCCAATCTTTAAGCACAGCAATATAATCAAATCCCTACCTAATAGATTACTTCCAATGTCAGGAATATATAGTAATTGTCCTATCACTTCCTCATCATTTCTTCTAATTAGGGTTAGTTCAAAAATAGGCACCAAGAATTCCTCGCCTTTTACTCCGGAAACCTTAAGATACTCCTTAGTCAATGTAACACCGGTAGGTCTAAAACTTAGGGATGACCGTGCCACTCTCGTGTCCTCCAAAAATACTGCCTCCTCCCCTTCAGGATCCACCTTGAAATTTATCAAGGGTTCCTGGTGGGTCTCAGGAGGAAGGAACCCCTGACTCCCCTAATTTTCATCGAAGGTCATTAGGGAAACGGCTTCCCTTTCTCGTGCTAATTCCGGCCATTCCCGTTTAAAATGCCCCACTTTCCCGCAACAGTAACACCCTGCCTGTTGCCTCCTTTCCCGGGTATCTGACC
>NC_057732.1:5023962-5067972 GCF_004010195.1 Chiloscyllium plagiosum
AAGAAATGCAGAAGGGGTTTCATCCTTCTCTTGTCGTACTTCAAAGGCCTTAACAAAGTTTTGTGATCTTGGTGCCGCCTCTAATTCCTAATATTACCATTTCTCGTAAATCCCGCATTGACTTCCTATCTTCTGTCATTATTTTCCCTAATGAGGGTCAACATTTGGGAATTTCTGTTCTGCTGGGGCCCCTTCTTCCCCAACTGGGTGATTCTTTTCCCATTCCTATAAAGCCGCTCTCCTAATCATACCTCGTTCTTCCCCTGAAAATAACGTTCCTAAAATTCCCATCAGTTCTCCCCAGGTATATAACTTAGGCCCTGGGAATTGCTCTAATTGTTTGGCTGGTCCAACCGGATCCTCTATTAAACTTTTCATTTCCTTTTTAAAGACCCTAACTTCACTGCTAGTTAAGGGAGCGTTAACATATCTGATTGTACCTTCCCCAATCGGAACCTCTTGTAAGGGACATAATTTTCCATTTTCCATTATCTCTGCCCCTCCTTTACGTGTGGTGGCTTGAGTGACTCTGCCCCCCCCCCCACCCCCCCTTCCAGGTTCTGCATCTTTTAGTTCAGAGTCTGCTCCCCTTTCTGTGTCTGGACTCGGTTCTACTTCGGGAGCTGTCGGCTCGTTCCGGGGAGTAGTATATGGGGGCGGCAAACACATTAAGGGATCCCACTGTGGCTTCCCTTTTTCATTTTTTTTCCTGATTCCTCCGTATTCACGGGACATAATTTTACTCCCGTGCTCCCTATCCAACAAGCCGCATGTTCTGACTCTCCTTGACTGTACGGTTCTTTCCATTTTAAATATATATTAAGATCTTGACACAGCCAGTCCTCATCGGACCCATAAATGGGCCAAAACAAAAATATCAGGCGTCTTAATACTTTCTCTAGTCCAAATGAAACAACAATAGTTTATCATTGTAGCCTTATCTTTCTCCCGCGTCCGGGAATTGTGTTCCCAATTACCCAACATTCTCCCCAAAGGACTGTCGGGTGGAATATATCCCCCTTTAACATTATTTACAGATCGATCGTTACCCAGGCAACTCCCCGTGCCTCCCATTGTTGCTAATTTAATTAATCTTAACGAGGTCCGGTGTCACCCCCTTCAGGGTTCTGACCAGACACATTACTCATCCGATTAATCTGACCAATTATATGCTTTTTGAGACTTCAACTGTTCTCCATAAATCACTTTTATGTAAGGATAAAAGAGATTAGTTAGAAACTGATAGTAAGGCAGTCATGACCTGTAAAAAGAACAGGAGTTAACATTTTATTTCATAATCTGTAAAATCCTTAACCTTAAAAGAAATCATGTTAAAATTTCCATAGTAGAAATCAGATTCAAAACAGTCCCGGATCTCAAGCTCCAGGGAACATTCAATCACCAACAAACAAATGTGCATTCAAACCAAATCACAAAGGGTTAAACTTTCTACTAGCTGTACAGCTCTTTTTCTCTCTCTCTCTTTCTCACACACACACACCCTGTCTCACAGACACTTTGAGCTTCCTGCAACGACTCTAGCTTTTGATTATTTTTCTGGACGTCTGGCCATAAGTTAGTTACGAAGTGCACCCTCAGTAGCCCTTCAGCTACTAGCCCTTCTGACACGGGCTGTTTTCCATGGACATATGCTTAATTTTATATATCGCCAATTCCCCGTACTTTTGTACACCCGACCACCAAGGCAATACTTAAAGGTCTCTTTTCTTACCATGGTCTGTGCACAGAGTAAAATGGTCATTTCGGTGTGCCCCGTCCCGCGGCAATTCCTGCAGCACATACCGCTGCCCCCGGTCGCCCGGATATATCCTTTAAGACCTTTCCCTACCCGGGTCTTGTGCACAAGAGTTGCCCGACCGAACCCGCCGTGTCTGCCCGCCTTGTTTCCAGGGTCTCCTAGTCTGGATCGTACTCGCCCAAACCGCGAACGACAAGCAAGGGAGTCGGGGATCACCGAAATCGGCGAGGTGCACCTCCCCCATCATCCCAAGAGTGTCGAGCAGTCTGCGTTTTGGATCCCGGACGAGCCCCCAATTGTGAGAAACAGAACTCACTCACAAATCAATCAGCCTGAGACAAAGCCTTGGAAACAAGAACAATTTATTACAGTCTTGCAAGAACTGGACGCTTCTGTAATCAAGCAGAAATGCGCGCGAAAACAGAGCATGTAAGCAATCTTATTCATTTACAAGTTGGGAATCACGCCTCCCTTTTCCCATCCTATCATAAGCCGATTACCTCACTTGTTTTTTTTCTCTCTGGTTATTTTCTTATCTGGCCATCCTGCTGTCCTTGTATGTCTGCATTCTTTGTTCCTTATTTGTTACAGCTTGTTCTTTTATCCAGTTTCTCCTCTCATACTATAAGCTTTATTGTGAAATGAAAATTATTTCCTAGCTTAAAACTATTTTCTTTAAAAGACCCTCTATATTCATTAAAGTCTTAGCCTTAAGTATGCTACATACTACAAGAATTCTGCGACCGTTTGTATAATGTTCCCCTTCCCCTCCCCCCCACTACACCCCCTCACCCAACTGCAAACACAACATTTCTAATCTCCCACAATGTGAATTCAGAGGCAGGTCCCGAGCTGTTTACTCCTGGCTAGCGTCTTGGATATTACTATTCTGAGTCATGCAAGTGTGTGCTCAGTATACCATCGCATTGCTTAGGCCTCTTGTGGTAGTGTCCACACCTCTGACCCAGAAGACTTGGGCTCAAGTCCTGCCAGCTCCTGAGGTGTGGGCATAACGGGTTTAAACGGGTAGATTAAACTAATGAGATTTCGGAGGGTGGAATGAGCCAATCACTGCATGGTGCCCAGAGTCTCACTCCTGCTTTCACAGTTTACTGTAAATAGCTTTGTTCCAGTTCTGTCCTGGTCAATAGTTATCTGCGAGATGTTGATAGTGACAGGTTGTGTTTGAACCTTGTACGGTCATCGATGGCACGTCTGTTAATGTGCTATACCTGCTCAAACATGGTCTCCCTTGTTAACTGCATTTAACTGTATGCAGGCAGAAGGATGTTGTGGCACAGTGATAGTGTCCTAGCTCTGTGGCAGAAGGTCAAGGTTCAAATCCTGCCTGTCCTGGAGGTGTATGTGTCCTAGCCTGTCTGAATACTGGTTGATGTTGTTTTTTGTGTGTGTGGAGGTTGTGAACTGGGCTTTCCACTTGAGCTGATTGAAGGGTACACTCTCACTGAAACCGGGGTTGAGCGTATTTGAGTTTGGAAGTTTTTGTGTGTAACGGTTCACTCTGGAAGTAAATGTAAGACTCTGTAAAAATCAGCTCTAGTTATATCCTTTGCAATTTCTTGATGACAGCATGCAGAGCGGTACTAATGTAACCCCCTGAGCGTCCTGGAATCACCAATGAACAGCCCTGGCCCAGATTCTTTTGACAGTGGGAAAGGAGCTGATTGGTAGAGCTCTGTGCTGTGGATAGCCCCAGGGTTAATGTTGATAATCAGCTACTGACAACTGCAGCCATCTTGGGCCCAGGTTTGACTCTGGGCAGAAGAGCTCCTTGATGAAGGGAGCTCAGCGCTACCTTCTCTGGGGTTATTAGGGATGGGCTGCTTGACGCCCACACTCTGCGAACTAACAACAGCGAGGGAAAAGCCTTTGCTCTGAAAGGATGTGGATAAATGAGAATCTTATTCTTTGGGCTCAATCCACATCTCATTTGTCATCGTTGAATTGAGCTCATCAAAGGAGTGAACATGTATATTTGTATCTAAACTGAGCCTCTATTATATTTACATTTGCAGATGTTCTTCAACATGTGTCGAATATGTTTCAAAGTCCAATAATAGTTTTTTTTCTCTGTGGCTCATGTACTGTTGAGATGTATCGCATCAGCTAATTTGTATACAGGAAGATCCCATAAACCACAGTCAGGCTGACCAGATTATGTCTCTTGACGATGGTGGTTGAGGGAAGGTGTGTTTTCCTCTTTGAATTAATCATGGATCTCCATCTAAAACCGATAAGGCAGGTTAAACCAGCCCCTCAAAACCGCATCGCCTCTGCCAATATGGCACTCCCTTGGTGCAGTCCCTATATGTTCATCTACTTCCTGTTTGGTGTCCAATAGTACAGTCCCTTTAACACTAAAGCAAGTAATAACCAGGCTGATGTGTGCTCTGATAAAACATTAATATTAATCATTGAAAGTATTATATCACCTTTTATATCACCTGAGGAAGGGTCACTTGATCACATTAACTCTGATTTCCCACTGCAGATGTTGCTAGACCTACTGACCTTTTCCAGCAACTTCCGTTATTTTTTCACTTTTAATTGCGTTGTAACATCCTAGTTATAGTATAGCAAAGTGCACCCACAAAATACTGAGGAACCGTCACAGAATGGATGTTTTTTGATATAGTTTTGATTTGATATTACTTCTGCACTATCGCCATGGTTTCAATATTGGGAGCAAATTAGCTCTGAGCTTTCTTTTTCAGCTTCTAGAGGCTCATGGGAAGCATCAATTCTGGTCGCCACATTACAGGAAGGATGTGGAGGCTTTGGAGAGGGTGCAGTAAAGGTTTACCCAAGATACTGCTTGGATTCAAGGGTATGAACTATAAGGAGAGGCTAGAAAAACTCAGGTTGTTTTCTTTGGACACTGAGGGGAGACTTGATAGAAAGTTTATAAAATAATGAAATGTGTAGCTCGGGTTGATGGTCAGAATCTTTCTCCCCAGAGGTGAAATGCCTAATATTAGGGGGCATGTATTTAAGGTGAGTAGGGGGAAAGTTCAAAGGAGATGTGAGGGGCAATTCTTTTAGCACAGAGTGTGGTAGGAGTCTGGAACACCCTGCCAAGGGTGGTGATGGAGGCAGATATGATAGGGGCGTTTAAGGGACTTTTAGGTAAGCAGATGAATATGCAAGGAAGGAAGGATGTAGACCAAGGACGGGCAGAAGGGACTCCGTTACCTTGGCATTATGTTCAGCAGAGCATTGTGGGCTGTTCCTGCGCTACACTGTTGTGTTCTGTGTTTTGTGTTCTATTGTTATCAGGCCATGGGGTTCACTGTAAACTTCTGCCCCCCCCGCCCCGAGCTGGGAGAAAGTTTATTCCCCGTTGTCTTGTGCTGTCACCTAGCTTTATAGGTCTGATTCTTCGTTTTTAGGTGAATCCGGACTATCAGCACGATCAACTAGAGTCCAAGGGAGTGGTAAGTAAGAGTGTTTTTTGTCTAATGTTGTTGGGGTGTGTGTGTGTGGGCCTGAGCTGTTTGAACAAGGGGAGAC
The DNA here is from genome assembly GCF_004010195.1 of Chiloscyllium plagiosum. NCBI lineage: Eukaryota > Metazoa > Chordata > Chondrichthyes > Orectolobiformes > Hemiscylliidae > Chiloscyllium > Chiloscyllium plagiosum. Next base: position 5,029,253 of record NC_057732.1, read on the forward strand.
TCCGTGCCCCACATTCAGTCCCCACTCCGTTCAGTTGGTGATCATTTCCAGGGGCTAGATGGTGGGGCTCCCCCACCCCTTTACTGCAGAGTGGGAGTAGCTGCAAGGAATCCTGACTAGACCCTGATGAAATCCCCCTCACTCGCAGAGGGGTGGTGTGCAGGATACCTTGTGAATTGTATGATTGCAGGAATTCTCTACTTTATTGTGGATGAATTTCCACTGTTAATTGACAGTCAGTTGGTATTTACGAGAAGAATAATGAGGGATGTTGGAAGATTGTGATTAGTCTGCAAGTAGAATTACAGTATCCTTTATAGATATGTAGGCTGTTAAAAACAAAGCATTACACAGTAATAACTGTCTACACCTTTATGCTTACTAATGCATCACTTGCTAACTTCCTACTCCTCACTCACTGCCTGTATCACTTGTACCCTCTCTCCTTTCTCCCTGTCCGTGTATCTCTACCTGCCCAGCCCTTGTTTTGCTGCACCCTCACTTTGAGCTTGAGGGGGGAGGGTGGTGAGAGTGAGGAAGGAGTGAGGATACAAGTGGAGCTGGTCGGGGGAGATGTGATGAGCAGGAGACCGGGGAAGTGGAACTGAGGAATGATGCATGTTGGTACCTGAGGATGAGGTACTGGAGATAATTGACCTGGACCCCCCCCCCCATTTCTCTGCAACTTTGTCACGCCCCACAACCCTTCATGATTGACTCAGGTCTCTCCCTCGCCATCTCCCTCTCTCTCCTTCTCCACCCAAAGTCTTCCTCCATTCCAACAGCACCAATTCCTCTCCTTGTCAAAGGCCCGAAACTCTGCAGTTCCCTGCCTTTTTAGCCAAATGTTTAGTCAATTATTCAATGTCTGTTTCTTTCATGTGGTGTCAAAGGTTTGTCTGATCTTTGTGACGTACTGTACAAGCCCGGGGTTCCTGTTGTGGCTGAATGTCTAGAGTCTACAGATAAGCCCCCCAGCCCCTGAGTCCCAGAACTAAGGTAGTCTCCAGCTGATATTGAGGCAGCAGTGTTTTCAGATCCCTTTCGAGCAGTTGTCAGACCTACCCCTGTGAATGAGGTGCACATGCCTACAGTGCAGCAGACAAGTAGAGAGTCACTTTCTGCAGTGATAGGACCTCTCTGTGGGATTTGAAATAGATGATCAGCAAGAATGTGAACAGCACTATTTAAATGCAAGTTTACCTCTCGCTTGTTTCTTGCCATGACCAATCTCAACACCACGAGAAAGTAATCAACTGATTTATATTCTCGTTGTTGTTCGAGGGATCTTGCAGCTTGCAAATGGTTCCCATGGTGATTACGTTTATCTGCATACCTGCAATCTCTGCACTTCAGATGTACCATTAGGACATGAAGCACTTTGAGATGTTTCTGGGAAACGTGGTGAGGTGGTGTGGAGTCACTTGCCCCTCCTGGTCGCTAGCATTCACGGTGGAAGTTATTTCCCTGTCGGTGACAGGACTCTCCAGGTTTCTGGAAGGGGTTGATGTTGTGTGCTCCTGTGTTTGTGTCCAGCTCACTGAGGCTGTTGGAGTCGCTGAACAGCCTGCCTTTTAGTTAGCCTTTGATAGAACCTTTCAAACTATTCCTCAGTTAGAAGCTGTTGTGGCTACATTATAAACTGATGCTGCATCACCAAGTTCTGATTGAAGAATGGTGCTCAGTCTACAGGAGTCACCGTTCCAGGAATGCTATTTATTTTACTGAGTTGCTGAATCACAGGATTGTCGGTGTCTCGAACAAAGCCATTGTGCCCACCGTGAGCGTGGGGAGTTTGATAGGGGCTGGAGGAAGGGGGGGCGTGGTGTTTGATAAGGTGGTGGGGCTGAGAGTTTGGGGGCGGAGCGGCCCCGGGAGTTCAGGGGGTAGAGAATGTGGTGATCACACGAGGTCATGAGCCCCTGACGGTGAATGGTTCAGGTGGGTTCCTGTCCCTGATGAATAGAATCACCAAAAGGGGAGGGCAGCAACAGGTCTCGATTAAAAATACAAAGAGATGTCAGCACTGTCACTGTCACAGGATTGTAACAGTGCTGAGGGAGGCAGTTTAGCCGGTTTTGTGTGCACCAGCTCAGCCCTCCTTTACCCAGTGCCAATACCATCCAAATAACTACGCAGTGCCTTCTGGGATAGCTCAGTTGAACCTGCTTGCACCACATTTCCAGGCAGTGTTTCCGACCCTAACTACCCGCTGAGTGAAAAAACATGTTCCTCGTAACATCCTTGCTTCATTTCCACATCACCAAATCTGTGCCCTCTCACTCTTGTACATCTTACCGGCGGGCACAGCTACATTGTCCAGTCTGTTGGGGATTTTGAAAACCTCAGATCTCCTCTCAGCCGCCTTCTGTCCAGGGAGAACAGCCCCAACCTGTTGGGTCTGTAAATACCACACTTCAGTGCTGCCAAAGGGAGAGATGTGTTGCTGAAACGTATTTTCTTGCGTTCATTAGGACAAGTGCAAGAATGCCAAATTTCAAACCGTCACAACCATTTATACAACTGGAGAAAAGGGTGCTGATTGGTTGCTCAGATTGACCATGATGTTGCCATGGAGAAATTCATGGGAGGACCCCGGGAGAGGGAGCTCGCGTTTGTTTGAAATTTGGCTTTCTTGTGTTTGTCCTGATTAAGTACATGATGAATAGCTTCAGCAATGCATCTCCCCTTTGCAGCGTCACTGTTAGCTTTTCAGAAGCGGTACAGTTTCTCATTCAGAGCTAATAAATCTGACTGAGCGCCACGAAAACAGAAGAAATTAGTCGGCAGTCGGACTGTATCTGTGCTGAGAGAAACGGCATTAACGTTTCAGATCTGTGACCATTCCATCTTCCGAAACGCTAATTCTGTCTCCCTCAGATCGTGTCGTCCCAGCTGAGTGTTTCCAACATTTGTTGTTTACATTTGACCGTTTTGTCATCTGTAGTATTTCCGATTCTGTGCGAATCTGAACAAGCCTCTGATACAGGAGTGAGGTGATGAGTTGGGTGCAGTTGCTGGTTGGGTGGTTGCTGCTGGTTTTCAGCATGAGACTGTGCGATGAACAAAAAAATGGTGGCTTTACGTGGTGCCTTTCATGTCCTTCAAATATTCCGACCTGCTTCACAGCCAAAGAATTAATGTAGAAGTGTAGTTACCACAGTGAGGTAGGAAACATGGCAACCAATTTGTGCACAGCAAGCCCCCACAAATGACAATAGGATCATGACTGGATTGACTGATGTTCATTAGTTGAAGAGGCCTTGAAGAAGAACGCTCTCTCTCATTTTGCTTTGAGTAGCGTCATCAGTTATTTTATGCCTTCCCCTTGAGAGGGGCAGATAGGGCTTCAACGCAGGTTTGAGGGGATATCTATCCAGCACCCCTGACAGTCCAGCACTTCTTGAGTACTGCACTGAAGGGTACAGGCCATGCTCGTGTCTTCAGAGTGGAACTTGAACACAAGACCCTGGGCCTGAAGAGGTGAGAGTGTTACCCACTAAGCTACACCTGGCAGGTACAGGAAGATAATTTCAGTGGGCAGGCTGACCCGCTCTGGGAGAAAACACATCTTTTGTCAGTGGAGCATGGCTCCAGAGGGATTCTGGTAAACATGACAACCACACCATTTCCCCGCCCCCCCCAAAGAAAACCTGGAACAGACACACCACGTGTGCTCTTACAGTATCAGAGCAAGGTTCTATTTTCACGTGTACTCAAGTACAGGGATACAGTGAAAACTGAACAAAGTCACCACTCACAGTGCCATCTTAGTTACGGGGTACCCAGGTACAAAACCTTAGGTAAAGTGTAGGAAATAAAGAAATATTTAAAGGTTACACTTCTCAGTATAAATAAGTCAATAAGAAATAAAGTTATAAGTTCCAAATTGTAGGCATGGGCCTGCAGTCATGGAGTCAGAGATGTTCAGCAGCCTTCGGTCCAACTCGTCCATGCTGCCCAGATATCCTCATTTCATCTAGTTCCATTTGCCAGCATTTGTCCCATATCTCTCTCAACCCTTCCTCGTCATATACCCATCCAGATGCCTTTTAAATGTTGTAATTGTACCAGCCTCCACCACTTCCTCTGGCAGCTCATTCCATACACTCTCACCACCCTCTGCATGAAAAGGTTGCCCCTTAGGTCTCTTATATATCTTTTCCCCTCTCACCCTAAACCTATGCCCTCTAGTTCTGGACTCCCCCACCCCAGGGAAAAGACTTTGCCTATTTACCCTATCCATGCCTCTCATGATTTTATAAACCTCTGTAAGGTCTCCCCTCAGCCTCCGATGCTCCAGGAAAAACAGCCCCAGCCTGTTCAACCTCTCCCTATAGCTCAAACCCTCCAACCCTGGCAACATCCTTGTAAATCTTGTAATACAAAAAAATTATTTTTCTCCATGCTGGGCCTTCCCCACGGGAACAAAGGCTGTCCTCGAAGTAAGGGATTAGGAGAGCGTCCCCTGCACAGAGGGCAGGGCCAGGGAGAAGGATCCGGGCCTGGTACTTTTCCAGGAGCCTGGGCTCTCAGTCCTCCCCAGGCCCAACATCAGCAGCCCTATCGCGACCTGTGCTCAGAGCCCAGCCTGGCCCCACTGTGTCCCTGGGTCTTGGTTATTGGTTTGTGGTGCAGTGTGATGCCAACAGCATGCGTTCAATCCCCATCACCACCTGAGGTTACCGTGGCAGACTCTCCTTCTCCCCTCGTCTGAGGGGTGGTGACCCTTGGGTTAAACTATCACCAGTCATCCGTCTCTCTTTGGCTCTCTGGCTCTCAGCGGGCAGCCCTGTGGTCTGGTAAGACTATGAATTGGAGCATGCTGTTAAACCTATAGAATAGAGGGTCACCCTGTCACCATGTGAGACATCAGTGTCACTTTAAAATTGGGGCTTGCTCGTGATGTTCCCACAATGAACGAGGAATATTTCTCTCAGTCGTTGCCAAGCAATAAATCCTAGTGTGAGAACATTTCCAAAGCCCCTCCCTGCAGGGTGTGCTGCTCAGTGCTACTTGCTGCTGCTGTGTGTGGTGGGAAGTGATGTTTCACGGTCAGCTGGGTGACCCATCTACTAGAGCAGTTTTGGAGCTTTTGGAGAGTGTCCTGGTTAGTGGGCAGTGCGCGCCACCAGGAGGTGAAACCCAGTCTTGCAGCTTTCTGCCTCATCTCTGCAGCAAACTGAACTGATAGACCATTTACTCTTCGTGACTTTAACAGAGTGGCCAAAACAATAACCAGGTTATCCAGCAAATTGATCTACCTCTACTTGTGGATAAACACACAAAGAATTGTGAATTAGATTTTCTGGTCAATTGTACTCGAGGAGTACAGTGCAAAGTGTACAATGTCACTATTCCCGATACCATCCTTGATATCAAAGTACAAAATCTAATGTATAATGGAGGAAAGATGGAGGTCATATTGAAGGCAGAGTTTAGATTCTAGAAGAGAAATTGAAAAATAGGATCTTCAAAAAGTTACAATCTCCAAATTACTCCTGGGGCTATGTGCTGGTGAGTACAGAAATAAGAAGATAGTTGTGATGAATACACAGTTGGAGAATTTGTGTAGGAGGGACAATTCTTGGGGAAATGCAGTGGGGTGTATACAAGTCAGACCGGTTACATCTCCGTAGTGCTGGGAATAATCTCCTCACTGGGGATTTTATTAGCGATGCGAGTAAACTCGATGTGTTTCAACAGATGACAGCGAGTGACAAACGTCTGCCAGTTTTTCAGTTTTACTGCCACTGACTTTGGAAACCTGGAAATATGTTCTAACACTCTATTTCACACTCCGGAATGACCCCGCTAAGTCAAAATATCCAGTACAAAACCGGAAGAACTGCAGATGCTGGAAATCAGAAGCAACAATAGAAATTGGAAAAGCTGAGCAGATCTGGCAGCGTCTGTGGAGACAAATCCAAGTTAACGTTTCCGGTCCAGTGACACTTCCTCAGAACATTATTTGACCTGAAACGCTAACTCTGATTTCTCTTCATAGGTGCTGCCAGACCTGCTGAGCTTTTCCAGCAATTTTTGTTCTTGTTTACATATCCAGTGATTGGAACCAGACATTTGAGTTTGAGGGCAGTAGACTGTATCAGGTGAGGGAATAGATTTGATCTGATTTATTGTTGTCATGTACTGAGATACAGTGAAAAGTATTGTTTTACATGTTAACCAGACAAGTCATACGGTACGTAAGTGCATCATAGAACAGAGTGCAGAATACAGTGTTACAGCGACAGAGAAGATGCAAAGAAAGATCAATATATGAGAAAGTTGCAGTATTTCTGTTCTGATTTTTAAAAGATTGTGCAAAATACACCATATGTGCAGTGCTGATCATGAACCTTGAATTGGTTCCAATATTTTAAATTAACCTGTTTGGACATGTTCTGATACGTCTGGACTTCTCGCCCAGAGATAGAGGCACTACCACAGTGCCCAGAGAGTCCCAATGAGCACCTGGTGACTAATATATTTTCTGCAGAGGGAGGTCTAATCGTACATTGAATTGGGATGCATTGTGCAGGTATCTGTCCCAGGTAACATCGTTGGCTTTGACCTTTGACCCACATTCCATCTGGCTTTGCTTCCTTTCAGAGTGAAGGGGATGTGTTACCGGCTAAAAGCAAACGCCAGTTGGTGGAGAAGATCATGTACACGCTGGTGTCGGTGCCTCACGGAAATGATATTGCGTCGCTCTTCGAGCTCGACACCACCACTCTCCAGAGAGCTGACTCCCTGGTCCCCAGGTAACTCAGGCTGCTGAGGATTGTGGGGGGAGGGAGTTGGATTAGCCACGACCTTATCACATGGAGGAGAAAACTCGAAGGGGCCTACTCCTGCTCTTGGTTAATAAGGAGGCAATGGCCTGGTCATATTATCGCTAGGTTATTAATCTGGAGGCCCAGGTAGTGTTCTGGAGACCTGGGTGCAAATCCCACCACAGCACATTGTGGAATTTTAATTCAATAATAATCTAGGATCAAGAGTCCACTGGTTACTATTAATCCCTTGTTGATTGTTGGAAAAACCCATCTGGTTCACTAATGTCCTTCAGGGAAGGGAATCTGCCATCCTTACCCAGTCTGGCCTACATGTGACTCCAGACCCACAGCAATTAGGGATGGGCAATAAATGCTGCCTAGCCAGCCACACCCTCATCCCATGATGAATAAATAAAAAAAAAACTCAACAGGCCTGGCAACATCTTTGCAGAGAGAGAGAAATAGGGTTTAACGTGACTGATATAGTCTACCTCCTGTTCAGAGCCCCATGTTTCTGGTCCTTATTCCTGCTTTTGGGACAGAAAAGTTGCAATTTGTGTGTGAATGAATTATTTGAGAGATATGCATTTTCTCAATTGTTTGCGTCACTCATGAGATGTATTCAGTGGAAACCTCTCACACAGAGTTTCAGGTTTCCTGGATCTACCCGAATAGTTACAGGCATAACCCCCTCCACCCCCCAACGCTTATGGCACAGTAAAGCCCGACATTGACTCAACTGAGCTTCCAGGAGCTAAGTAATGGCTTTTTCATAGAATCACAGTATCTCTATAATGGGGAAGCAGGCCATTCAGCCCATCTACACTCACCCTCCGAAGAGCATCCCATCCCTGTAACCCTGCATTCCCCATGGCTAACCCACCTAGCCTGCACATCCCAGGACACTATGGGCGATTTAACACGGCCAGCCCACATGATTAGATTAGATTCCGTACAGTGTCGAAACAGGCCCTTCGGCCTAACCAGTCCACACTGACCCCCCGAAGAGTAACCCACCCAGACCCATTTCCCTCTGACTAATGCACCTAACACTATGGACAATTTAGCATGGCCAATTCACCTAACCTGCACATCTTTGGACTGTGGGTTTCCTCCCACACAGACACGGGGAGAATGTGCAAACTCTACACAGTCACCCGAGGCTGGAATTGAACCTGGGACCCTGGTGCTGAGAGGCAGCAGTGCTAACCACTGAGCCACCGTGCTGCCCCTCTTTGGACTCAAAAAAAAAACTGTGAAAATGTTGAAAAAGCTGAGATAGTGAGTTAGTTTAAAAGTAACAATGCAAGTGTTGAAGAAGACGAGGAAAAATTGGCCATAGCAACAACTGCTCTGCAAGATTGTAGGGTTTAGAATCTTCTCTGTATTTGGGGGTTTGTTAACTGCATCCTGGCCTGTGTTCTGTTTCATAGAATTTAAATGTAACTGGAGTAACAGCAAGAGCATTATTTCACAACACTTGTGGTTTCTTTTCAGGAACTCCTACGTGAGGTTAAGACATCTTTGCACAAACACCTGGGTCACCAGCAGTAATATCCCTATAGATATCGATGAGGAACGGCCAGTCATGCTGAAGGTACAGTCACTGGTTACAGCTGACACCTGGAATGCCATGAATAGTCCAGGAACATTACCGCTCTGCCATAGTCTTCTTGGATAGGAAGGTCAAAGCCCAATTGCACTCGAGACAAATTCCAAAGCACCAGTTTATAGGAAAGATATCTCTGGAGCGTGGACATTGTTGGCAATGGTAGTGTTTATTGACCAACCCAGGAAAGAGGTTGGTGGGCCACTTAAACTCAGAGGTTCCTCCTTAGGCTACCACTGATCAATGCAGACTCCACCCACGCAGACAGCAGCAGTGACACTGGACTAGTCATCCAGAACCCCAGACTAATGTCCTATTAGGGAAGGAACTCTGCCATCCTTAGCAGGTCTGGCCTACGTGTGACTCCAGACCCACAGCAATATGGTTGACTCTTAACTGCCCTCTGGGGCCATGAGGGATGGACAATAAATTGCATTCACTCCTGGTCACCACATTACAGGAAGGATGTGGAGGCTTTGGAGAGGATGCAGAAGAGGTTTACCAGGACGCTGCCTGGATTAGAGGGTATGAGCTATAAGGAGAAGCTGGACAAGCTAGGGTTGTTTTCTCTGGAGTGGCAGAGGCTGAGGTGAGATTTGATAGAACTCTATAAAATTATGAGATGCACAGAATGGGTTAACAGTCTGATTGGTTTTCCCAGAGTTGAAATGTGTAGCATTAGTGGGGCATGCATTTAAGGTGAGAGAGGCAAAGTTCAAAGGAGATGCGAGGGTCAAGTTTTTTATATACACAGTGGCAGGTGGTTGGGACACATTGCCAGGGGTAGTGGTGGAGATTTATCCGATACGGGATTTTAGATAAGCATGTGATTAAGCAAGGAATGGAAGGGTATAGACCGTGGGCAGATAAATGGGGTTAGTGTAATTTAGCTTCCTTAGCCTCCACCTTCCCAGCCTCTGTATTCCAGGGACCATCCTCTGCTGTTTCTGTCACCAGATACACATCCCTTACCTCTCTGCATTCTACCACATCCTAGTTCAGTTCCCTGCCCCCTCCCACTTGCCAAAGGAGAGGTGCTGAATCATCCACCCTTTAACCTTGTCTCCCCCACCTATCCAGCACTCGCTCCAGGTGATTTACCATGTACTCACTCCAATTTGTGGTGCTCTCAACGCAATCTGCTCAGTGTTAGGGAGACTGAATGCCAACTGGGTGAGGTACCTCCATTCTGTTTGACCTCCCTCCACCCCTCACCCAAGCTTCCTGTCACCTGTCACTTCAATCCTTCAGCTTCCTGTCCTCAGCCTCCTGCAGCGTGCAGTGAGGCTGCGTACCAACTTGAAGAACAACACCTTAACTTTGTGGAGTTCAGTTTGAGACTCTCTGTCCATAGACTCTTAAGAGTGCTACACCACAGAGACAGGCCCTTTGGCCCACACTGGTCCATGCTAACTCCATTTCCCTGCACTTGGCCCATATCCTTCTAACCCTTTCCTATCCACGTATTTGTCCAAATGCCTTTTAAATGTTATTAATGTACCCGCCTCAACTACTTCCGCTGGCAGGTCATTCCATTTGTGCACCACCCTCTGTGTAAAAAAAGAAAATGTTGCCCCTCAGGTTCCCTTTTGTTCTTTCCCCTGTAACCTTAAACTGATGCCCTCTAGTCCTTGATTCCCCAACCCTGGGAAAGAGCCGGAGTGCATTAACCCTATCCATGCCTCTCATGATCTTATCCACTTCTGTAAGACTCCCCCTCAGTCTCCCATGCTCTTTAAAAAAAATCCTACCTTGTCCAACCTCTCCCTATAGTTCAGGCTCTCGAGTCCTGGCAACATCTTTGTAAATTTCTTCTGCACTCTTTCCAGTTTATTAACATCTTTCCTATAGCAAGGTGACCAAAGCTGAACACAATACTACAACTGTGGCCTCACCAATGTCCTGTACAACTGTAACATAATTTCCCAACGTCTGTACTCCAAGCCCTGACTGATGAAGGCCAATGTGCCAAAAGCCGCCTTCACTGCCCTGTCTACCTGTGACTCCACTTTCAGAGAATCATACACCTGAATCCAAGATCCTTCTGTTGAACTACACTCCTTAAGACCTTACCATTCACCATGAAACTCCTGCCTTGATTTGACTTTCCAAAATCCAACACCTCACACTTATCCGTATTAAACTGCCTTTGCCATTTCTCGGCCCACTTCCCCTGCTGATAAAGGTCCTGCTGCAGTTTCTGAGAACCTTCCTCACTGTCCACGATACCACCCATTTTAGTGCCATCTGCATAGTTACTAATCATGCCTTGTACATTCTCTTCCAAGTCATTGATACAGATAACAAACAGTAATGGGCCCAGCACTGACTCCTGAGGCACTCCACTAGTCACAGGGCTCCGACAAACATCCTTCCACGATAACCCACTGCTTCCTATAATAAGCCAATTGTGTATATAATTTGCCAGCTCTCCTTGGATTCCATGCGATCTAACCTTCCAGAACAGCCTACCATGTGGAACCTTATCCAAGGCCTTACTGAAAGCCATATAGACTACATCCACTGTCTTCCCTCATCAACCTTTCTGGTCACTTCATCAAAGAACTCGAACAAAATTGTGAGGCATGATCTTCTACTCTCAAATCCATGCTGAGGACTCCTAATCAACACTTTTTTTTTCTAAATGCATGTATATCTTATCCCTCACAATTTTCTCAAGTAACTTACCTACCACAGACATAAAACAGCGCAGTATAGGCCCTTCGGCCCTTGATGTTATGCCGACCTGTGGAACCAATTTGAAGCCCGCCAATCCTACACTATTGCATTTTCATCCATATGTTTACACAATGACTATTTAATTACCCTTAACATCGGCGAGTCTACTACTGTTGCAGGCAGGCCGTTCCATGCCCCTACTACTCTGAGTAAAGAAACTACCTCTGACATTTGTCCTATATATATATCACCCCTCAGTTTAAAGCTACATCCCCTCGTGCTAGCCATCACCATCCAAGGCAAAAGGCTCTCACTGTCCATCCCATCTAACCCTCTGATTATCTTATATGTCTCAATTAAGTTGCCTCTCAACCTTCTGTCTCATAAAATCAGCCTCCAGTCCCTCAGCCTTTCCTCATAAGACCTCTCCTCCATATCAGGCAACATCCTAGTAAATCTCCTCTGCACCTTTTTCCAAAGCTTCCACATCCTCCTCATAATGCAGCAACCAGAACTGTAGACAATAGTCCAAGTGCGGCCGCACCAGAGTTTTGTACAGCTGCAGCATAACCTCGTGGCTCTGAAACTCAATCCCTCTACCAATAAAAGGTAACACACCATATGCCGCCTTAACAGCCCTATCAAACTGGGTGGCAATTTTCAGGGATCTATGTACATGGGCACTGAGATCTCTCTGCTCATCTACACTACCAAGAATCTTACCATTAGCCCAGTATTCTTTATTCCTGTTGTTCCTTCCAAAGTGAATCACCTCACACCTTTCCACATTAAACTCCATTTGCCACTTCTCAGCCCAGCTCTGCAGCTTATCCATGTCCCTCTGTAACCTGCAACATCCTTTGGCACTGTCCACAACTCCAGCGACCTTAGTGTCGTCCGCAAATTTACTGACCCACCCTTCTATGCCCTCATCCAGGTCATTTATAAAAATGACAAACAGCAGGGGCCCCAAAACAGATCCGTGCGATACCCCACTAGTAACTGAACTCCAGGATGAACACTTCCCATCAACCACCACCCTCTGTCTTCTGTCAGCTAGTCAATTACTGACCCAAGCCACAAAGTCACTGTCAATCCCATACCTCCCTTTTGTGCAATAGCCTACCGTGGGGAACCTTATCAAACGCTTTACTGAAATTCATACACACCACATCAACCACTTTATCCTCACCCACCTGTTTGGTCACCTTCTCAAAGAACTCAGTAAGGTTTGTGAGACACGACCTATCCTTCACAAAACCATGTTGACTATCCCTAACAAGCTACTTCCTTTCTAGATGATGCTAAATCCTATCTCTATAATCTTTTAGACTTACTGGTCTATAGTTCCCAGGTGTCTTTGCAGTCCTCCTTGAATAAGGGCACAACATTCACTACCCTCCAGTCTGCCGGCGCTCCAATGATACAAAAATATCACCCATAGAGACATAGAGAGGAGGGTAGGCCATTCAGCCCTTTAAGCCTGCTTCATGTTTCAGTATGATCATGATTGATCATCCAACTCAATCTCCTGTTCTGGCTCTATCGCCAAACCCTTGATCTCTTTAGCCTTAAGAACTATAATGAACTCCTTTCTTGAAAGAACTCACAGTTTGGTCTACCACGTTCTGTCAAATTCCACTGTATTGCCAGAGTCTGGGTGAAGATATTACTCTTGATCTCAGTCCATGTCCTCAGGCTGGGACCCGCAGTAGTGCCCTCTGTCCTTTCTGTCCTGAATTGGAGGTGGGGGAGAGAAGTAGCTGGGGAGGCAGTGAGAACTTCACCATACCACCCAGCCTCACTCAGGGCTCCATCTGCCAGAAACACTCTCCAATTCCAATTACATGACCAGAATGGGAATGAAAAGTACTCTGGGGAGGATGTTGTTTTGTGTATGTGTGGGTCAATGGAGTAGCATTAAGTTCAGCTTGTTAACTGTTGTTCTTCTGTATCTGTTACTACCGTATCTGGTGTTCTGTTTGTAGCTCTGGATTGCTAGTCTGATAAGGTCACCCTGACACTACCATCTGCAGGATTGATACCCCAAAATATTCCAGTCGCTTTCTCATAACGGGCTTTCCAATTGTTGTTGTTATGTCAGTGTGTCAAGGTTGTAGATTGAAGGTTGCTTTCTTGCCATTAGATTGGAACATGTCCAACCAAAGAAGACAAGGAGGCATTTGCGATTGTCTCTGTGCCTCTTTCAGAAGTCCGAGACTTGGACTTTGCCAACGATGCCAGCAAGGTGCTTTATGCAACGGTCCAGAAGTTGGAGGATGGCTCCATTACACAGAATGAAAGAAGGTTGGTGAATGCCTCTTGCAAATCCTTATTATTCGCAGAGTATACCGTTCAGAAGCAGGGCCTGTTAAACCCAGCAAATTGGTTTGAATGTTCATGTTCTTTGTGGACAACCCTTAGCCACTACTCCCTGTGGGTAACAACCTCCACCAGCTTTCCCTGGAATTCCCTATGGGTTGCATTGGGGGTTGGCTTATGGACCAAAATTTTGGTTTTCCTGTAAGTGAACTGAATGGAATCCTTTCCCAATTTTACAGAGGATGTTCTAAGAAAGAACGAAAGAACGTTTCACTGCCGCTAGTGTTCTTCTGGAAACCATTTGTCTGTGAATTAGTGTTGAATGATGTTTCCCCTGTCCAAGGAGATTTTCTGGGAGAAGACCGGTTAAGATGGTGATGTCTCTGTGGATTGCTTTGTCTTCACCGGTCCTTCAGTTCCACTTGGACATCACCTCATGTTCCTCCTTGAGTTACACGCTGAGCCAACTTGTGCTTGTCTTTCTTATTAACCTGTTCACTAGGGCTTGGTCAGAGCGAGGAAGCTCTCACACGGTGAGGGAGTATGGGACAACTATTCCATGTACTGCAAGGGACATGATCGAATAAATAAGAAGGACAATTATTTTGAGCAGTTGATCTTCTAGAATGTTCCTCACTGTTCAAAATATCCCAAGCCACCTCTCCCCTTTCACTCCCTCTCTCTCATGTCTTTTGGCTTCTAATTGTTTGGTCTCTTTCATTTTGCACTCTGTTCCCTCTTTTTGTGTGGGCATTTTCTTGTGCCTGTTGGCACCTCCCTGTTCCCTCACCAGCTTCTTTCGTTCTCTCAGTCGGGAGCTCTCGAGCTCTGTTATCCTCAAGGAAATGTCAAAATTGTGTTCCAAGATATTTAGCGTAAATCTAATTTGCAATGTTAGTCCCAGTATTTTGGAGGAAGAACATGGCAACCTACCTTCCTGTTTGGGTGGCACTAAATTAAATCCATAAGACATAGAAGCCGTTCAGCCCATTAAGCCTGCTGTACTGTTCAATGAGATCATGGATGTTCTGATAGTCCTTACCATTGTTGCTGATCATGGCTCTTCAGCTTATGCAGTCCTTGATAATAGCTGCCATTGCAGTTGTTGTTAGTTCTTTTACCTGTGCTGCTCCTTGAAGTGTTGATGTATTTCCTAGTTTGGAATTCACACTAGACATGGTAAACACAGGAAGGGTCTTCCTGATGACCAGGGAGCCTGGAACTACAAGGCTGAAACGATAGGACTGGGATGAGGAGAAATTTCTTCACTCAGAGTGTGGTATTTCTGTGGAATTCTCTGCCACAGTCGAGGTCAGAACATTGAATGTTTTCAAGAAGGTCTTAGATATAGCACTTAGGGCTGAAGGGATCAAATGGTATGGGGAGAAAGTGGAAAGTGGAATGAGAGTTGGGTGATAAACCATGGTGGAATAGTGTAGCCAATGGACTGGTGCAATCCTATTGAATGGAAGAGCAGGATCGAAGGGCTGAATAGCCCCCTTCTGCATCTATTTTCTACGTGTCTATGTTTTCTCCTTTGTCTTCCTGTTTCCTTGCTGCCCTCAACTTAACCGGTCACTACCAGGTGTGGTACCAGATGAGATTAAGAATGGGGTGAAACTGGCCTTAGCCCCTCCTCTGTTTGGTGTTTCTTTTCACTCTGTCCTCCTGATCAATGCTTTTCAAACTGGTATGCAGGGAGTGTTCCTCCACTCAGCATCAGATGGGCAGCTCCTCAATCGGTTCAGATGAAGGCGCGGTGAGCCCTGATCAAAGTATCAGAGGAGAGGCAGTTTGGGATATTTTCAACATTGAAGAACAGTATGGAAGATACACTAGTTAGCTAGGGTAAAGACCGGCTCCAAAGGCTCATTAGGTTGTCTGTTCCTTTGACCAGAAAACTCTAGTTAACGGACAGGATGTTGTGTCTCTGCCTGTGATCCCTCTCAAAAACAAAACGCCATTGTTATCTTGTACCTGTGGGTGACTTAGCAATCTGTCTCTCACCAAGACTTCATCACAGGCATTGGTAAGTATTATAGACCAGATCAAACCCCCTCAAAATATAGCCTAGACCCTAACTTTTTATTTTATTTAGAGCAAGTGTCAAGTGCTGTGTTCCAGATGTAATTTGATTGGTCAAACAACGAGGCTTTAAGAAAAGCACTCTTTATTCTCACACCGTAGTTAAAATCCAAAACAAATGCACAAAGAACAATTGGCATAACTTGAACTCAATTAAAATACCGAACAAAATAATATATTTAACCACTAGTCATCAACCGTTCCAATAATTCCACATTCCATAAACACACCCTTGGCAAATCAGCAAAGCAGATTTTCCTCATGTGCTATCTCCCTTCCAGCCCAGGTGAATGGTACACCAAAAGGAAACCAGACAGAGAGAGACAACTCCAGCTTTTCCCTGTAGCAGAGAGAGAGAGAGAGAGCCAACTGAAAGCACAACTAAAACCCTGAGTCTGTGAAAGCCTGACTCCACCCAATCATGCATCCTTTGTCTAATTTTTAAAAAACACCGAAGCTGTTTACCCACTGCCCCTGAGACATATATTCCAGCACTACTGGAGCAATACTTCACTGCAAGATAAACAGCACAGAGCTAGTCCCTGTTAAAGGCACAGTACCGTCACGAAAGGCAAACACTATTTTGACCAACTATCAAAATGGAAAAACAACATTACAAGCTCACAGGCTCAAGAGTCTTATCCACAAGTCCTGTGTCCTCAGTATATTGTTGTCCGACAGTGAATCCTGAACAGCTGTCACTGAGTGGCTCAATAATCTCCATTTTCATTGCCTGAGACGCATCCTTAGGAAGGTCCAAAGGAGAGGTCCTCTCTTGGGTAAACATACTGAGTACTCCAGCGCTAGTCAAACTAAGGAATCTTGGCTGTCATGGGTGCGTGGGCCGAAGGGTCTGTTTTCACACTGTACATCTCTAACTGTGTGCACAGAATGAAAGATGGCACATCCTTGATAGAATGGGTGGGTGATGAGAGTGGCAGCGCAATGGGTAACTTATGCCAAGAGGGCATCCAAAGCTTCAAGGATGCAGTCCGAAATTAATCAAAAGCTCAACGTCTGTCATGACAAGTGGGATGTTAGCTGACACCCCAAGGAGGTGGTGACTCTGGATGTGGGCAGGGTGTTGGCACCACCATGACGTCTTTCAGAAGTTCCAAACAGACACCAGCCTAGCAGAGAAGGCACTGGCAGAGATCATTCTGCACCCTGGCACATAACTTTACCCATAACCAGAGCGACTCATTTGTTCAATCAAAGGGATTGGTTTCTGAGGCTGAATTCCTTTACCCCTGCTGATGGGAGGATGCCTGTCACCTTCATCTCCGAAGTACATGCCCGGGAAAAGTTGTCATGGGTTTTTGGTTATAATGAGTGAAAGCTTGTGCACCAGCTTTCTACATGAGCCGTGTGTATTGTCTGACTAATCCCCATCATGTCCCAGAACCCTCTTTAATTACCTTTCATTTATCTTCCATCGCAGAGCTTCAAATCCAGATTTAGCATTCCCACAGCAACGTGACCAGTTTAGTCATTCCATTCTGCTTTCCATAGAGATGCTTTTATTTCTAAATGTGTCCAACAGCATTGGGAAAGGCTTATTTTGCAAGTCTAATGTGTTTCCTGATGTCCAGACTGCTGTTCCGATAGGAAAATGATTTGACTTTGTTTTGATTTCACTGCGGTTTTGTACCTCGATGTAATCCTTTCCTTTAGTATTACCCTGCGTACTCTTTCATTGCAGCTTATTGATGGTTTATATCGGTTAGTCGTCCTCTCCGAGTCTGCCTGGGTTACTGTCTCATCTGCAGCTCTCTGATTATTTGTGTTCTGCCACTTAGTAAAATTCCCAGTAAATCTAAGCAATGTCCTTTGAACATTTCACTGTAAAGATTGCAGTGTTTTGGAGACAGAATCCAACTTTGTTGCATTACCCTTTCTATAGCCCTCACCCTCCATTTACTGGCTATCTGACTTTTAGAATCTTCTGGAGGCAGTTTTGATAAAAGGTCACCCCGTCCCTTCCCCATCCTTCATTTCCAATGAGTTTCTCTGAAGGTCCATGACACAGTGGTGTTATGTTACAGACTACTCAGTGTCTGCATTGCTGTGGCAACTTGCAGTTTCTCATGCATATTACAGGCTGGAGATCGGGATAGTGACAGCCATTCCTAGCCTCTTGATCCCTTGTGCAACAGTCACACACTCATCCCACCAAAATAACCATCAAGAGTTACTCTGGACAAACATTCACACATGTATGCTTTTAGTACGAGGTCAATTCCCGGAATGGCGGGACTATCTTACGCTGAAAGATTGGAGCGACTGGGTTTATATGCACTTGAGTTTAGAAGGCTGAGAGGGGACCTCATTGAGACGTATAAGATTATTAAAGAATTGGATACTCTAGAGGCAGGAAGCATGTTTCTGCTGATGGGTGAGTCCTGAACCAGAGGACACAGTTTAAAAGTAAGGGGTAGGCCACTTAGAACAGAGTTGAGGAGAAACTTCTTCACCCAGAGAGTGGTGGATGTATGGAATGCTCTGCCCCAGAAGGCTGTGGAGGCATGGAAAGGCCGGAAACCACGCTGCACCCCTCCGTTATGTAAGTAGGCACGGTAGATGTTTTTCACACCGTGATCTCCCATTAACGGCAGCACAGCAAATGGTCACTGGGCAGTCTTCTCCCCTCTCCTCCTGTGAACTGGTGCCCCATTGGTTTGCAATCTTCGGGGAAAACCATTTCTTATTCTTTTACAAAGAAGCAGAACGAGCTGGCTTGAAGCTGAGAAATAATCTGTTAAATTTGTTGACAGGTTTGTGACAAAGCTGTTGGAAGATTTGGTTTTCTTTGTCGCCTATGTGCCCAGCAATGGTCAAGATGTTTTGGATGTGGTGATCACAAAACCAAACCGAGAGAGACAGAAGTTAATGAGGGAACAGAATATCCTGAAACAGGTAAGACCACTTCACCGTTTTGTGGAAAGCTTTGTTTATTCACATGAATAGTTCCACGGGACATGGTCTGAAGGGATCAGTTCGCTGCTTCAAAGAAATAAAATCTTGTTTTGTTTATAATTTGTAATTTGGCTGATGCATTTTATTGAGAATTAGAATTGGGTTTATTGTCACGCGTACTCAGGTACAGGAATGCAGTGAAAATGGCACCCCCCCCCCCACGACGCCATCTTCGGTACGATGTACCTAGGTTCAATCTTCGATACAAAAGAAAGAAAGAAAAAACATAGATTGCCTGACAGTGATTCATTGTATAATTTAAAAAATAAAGTTTCCAAAGAAAAGGATTCTGTGTAAAAGTTATTAGTACTGTTATCGGTGGAGTGACAAACGAGCCGTGGCATAGTTCTACACTCTGAGGTAAGTTAACCCACAGTGAAAATATTAACTAGCTCAACATTTTCACCTAGAATAATACCAAGGTTTAAGGACCGAATTATGAGGACAAGTTGTTTAAACTTGCTTTGCATTTCCTCGCACATTAATTATTATCAAGGCGATACAAATATCAGAGAAATTTAATAGGTTGGATCCAGAGGAAGGTTTTTCAATGGTTTGGAGCATCCAGAGAAAGGTGTTTGAGACAGACTGGGTGAATCAGCAAGGAACTTTATCTCTCGAATTGGAAGAAAGCTGTCTTGTGATTTGTCACTGGCCAAGCAGTCTGGAAGGTCAGCTAGAGCTCTGGAGGCATGGGATCAGATCCCCTCACTGCAGCTGGTGGAGTTGAAAGTTTAGTTAATAAATCTGTGATGCAGAGCTAGCCTGTGACTGTGAAACACTCTTGTAGAAATCCAACTGGTTGACTAATGTCCCTTTAAGAAATGAAAACTGCCATCCATTACCAGACTCCCAGCCCAATGCGGTTTACACTTAATTGCCCTCTGAAATGGCCTCACAAAACACTCGCTTCAAGATCAGTTAGGAATGGATATTGCATACTGGCCTTGGTAACGAAGCCTACATCCCCTAAAAGAGTAAATTAATACAAAATGGCACACTTGCTCCAACTGTTGATGGATGCTCAATCAGTCATAGAATCAGAGTCCCACCTGTGTGGAAACAGGCCATTCATCCCATCGGGTCCACGCCGATCCTCCGAAGGGCATGCCATCCCAAACCACCCCCTACCCTATCCCTGTAACCCTACATTTCCCATAGCTAACCCACCTAGCCTGGATGCTATGGGCAATTTAGCAAGGCCAATTCACCCAGCCTGCGCATCTTTGGACGGTGGGAGGAAACTAGAGCACCCAGAGGAAACTCACGTAGACACGGGGAGAATGTACAAACTCTACGCAGTCGCCTGAGGGTGGCATCAAACCCGGGTCCCTGACACTGTGAGGGACCACTGCGCTGCCCCCAAAATGTCAGTGTTTAAGCTTAAGACCAATCTGTTTGATTCTGTTCTCTTAAATAAAAATATCAAGGGATGCAACAATGAGATAAATGGGGTTAAAACACAGATCAGTGCACGATCAAACTGGATAATGAAACGAGTCTTGGGAGTTGAATGATGGCTCCTGTGAATTGGAGTTTTGGACTGTCTAAATAAAACTCTAAGTGAGTGTGTGACTTCTGCCGGTGTTATCTTATCATTAGCTGATGTGTCTGTTTCTTTTGTCACCCCTCATGGCAGATCTTTGGGATTTTGAGGGTCCCTTTCATAGACAAAGGGGAAGGGCCTATGCTGAGACTGGAAGACCTGGGAGATCAGAGATACGCTCCATATCGGTACATATTACGCCTCTGTTACCGAGTGCTGCGGCACTCACAGCAGGATTATAGGAAGAATCAGGTAGGTACTGTGTATTGTTACAACCATTTGGATTGTGTAACTTGCCAATATTTGCACTGAAGACAGATTCACTTAATTTAGTCAGGAGAACAAAAGTTTACTTATACAAGTTTTCAGAATAGATATGGATTGCTTTCGCAACACTTGTTCTCAACCTCTCCTTCTCCAGCACTCCTTCACAAATTGTTTTTGTTTTCATTTCAGGAGTACATTGCGAAGATGTTTGGCATCATGCAGTCACAGATTGGATACGATGTGTTGGCAGAGGACACCATCACAGCCTTGCTGCACAACAACAGGAAGCTGCTGGAGAAGCATATCACAGCCAAGGAGATTGAAACCTTTGTCAAGCTTCTGCGGAGGAACAGGGAGCCCAGGTGGGATAGTCGGCTTTTGTGCAACCTTCCCTTGTCCCTGAGATTTTTCTGTCTGGCTGGGTTTAAAACTAAATAACATCTTTGCAAGAATTCTTATGTGGACCTGACAGCAAATGCAAGAATGGCAAATTTCAAACAATCGCAACAATTTCTATTCCTCTTCCCAAGTAGTGTAAACAGACATGGAAACAGACTCTGTGGTCCAACCATGTTCCGAAACTGAACTAATCCAACCTGCCTGTGTTTGGCCCATTTCCCTCCAAATCTCTATAAGTGCCGGAGGAAAGATCACAGAAGCGCTTCACAGGAGGCTCCCAAGCACTGAGGATGTCACCTAGACAGGGGACGAAACGTCTGCAACACAAATTCCCAGCTCGGTGAACAGAACCACAACAACGAGCACCCGAACTACAAATCTTCTCACAAACTTTGAAAGTCTTTCCTATCCATGAACCTATCCAAAAGTCTTCTAAATGTTGTAATCGTATCTGCATTCACCTCTTCCTCTGACAGTTCATCCCATGCACAAACCACCCTCCGTGTGGAAAGAGTTGCCCCTCGTGTCCTTCTCAAAACTTTCTTCTCCCACCTTAAAAACATGCCTGCAAGTTTGGAACTCTCCCACCCTAGGGAACAGACCCCTGGCTGTTCACCTCAGCCGTACCCCTCATGATTTTATAAACCGCCATAAGGTCACCCCTCAGCCTCATCCACGCCAGTCGAAAAAAAAAAGTCCCAGCCTAGTTTTATAAATCAAACCCTCCATTCCCAGCAACATCCTGGTAAACCTTTTCTGAGCCGTCTCCTGTTCAATAATATCCTTCCAAATTGTTGTGGTAGTTCAGAATTTGGTATTCTTGCATTGGTCCTGATGAGTGCAAGGTTCAGCACCATGTCTCTCATTGTATAGTAATCAAGCCAAGTAATCAAGTAATTAATTTGAAAATGTGAACAATTCACTACGTGTGTATTTTCTTGCCTGCTCGACATTAGAGGGCTTTTTAAAATTTTACCCTATAGTAGCAGCATCCCCTTTCACTCACTATTTGGTGCCAACAGATTCCAGTCCAGTCGTTTCGTCGTGTGCGACAGGAATTGGTACCAAAACACTTGACCGTTTGTGGCATTGATTGTCTTGCAGGTTCTTGGATTACTTGGCAGACCTTTGTGTGTCCAACAACATCGCTATCCCTGTCACTCAGGAACTGATCTGCAAATTCATGTTAAATGCTTCCAACGCTGACATCCTCATTCAAACCAAGTAAGCAAGCAATGTCCCCCTTTACGGGACTATCTGTCATTCTGAAAACTGGGCGATTAAACATCACCGAGTTCTGACAGAATAAAGCTATGGGGAGAGCTGATTCAATGTCCCTCTATTCCAGTGTCTCGATATAGAACATAGTACAATACAGCACAGGAACAGTCCCTCCAGCCCACGGTGTTGTGCTGAACATGATACCGAATTAAACTAATCCCTTCTGCCTGCCCTTGGTCCATATTCCCCTATTCCTTGCATGTTCATGCGCTTATCTAAAACCCCCTTAAATGGCCCTAACACAACTGCCTCCACCACCAACCTTGACAGCACATTCCAGATGCCTACCATACTCTGTGTTTTAAAAAAAAAACTTGCCCCTCACATTTCCTTTGAACTTTCCCCTCTCACCTTAAATGCATGTCCCTTAGTATGAGAGTTTTCAACTCTGGGGGGGAAAAAGATTGTGACCGTCAACCCGTCATCTCATAACTTTATAGACTTCTGTCAAATCTCCCCTCGGCCTTCACCACTCCAGAGAAAACAGCCTAATTTTTCTAGCCTCTCCTTATAGCCCCTACCCTCTGATCCAAGCAGCATCCTGGTACACCTCTTCTACACCATCTCTAAAGCCTCCACATCCTCATCACAATGTGGGGACCAGAAATGAACGCAACACTCTTAACTGTGGCCTAACCAATGGTTATCAGTCCCTTCCTACGCTGCTGCACTGTGAAATCTGTTCCCCAGTAATTCTAAAATATTGTTGAAAAATGCAAAATGCTTAATTTCGACACTTGAAACCTGATCAATTTTATTTGAATAAAACCAAGAACTGTGGATGCTGAACGTCTGAAACCAAAACAACGTGTTGGAGAAACTCAGCAGGTCTGGCAGCATCTATAGAGAGAAAGCTAATGTTTCGGGTCCAGTGACTGTAGGAGAACGATTCCTGGCCGCAAAGCAGTCACTGTGCTATCTCCCCATAGAAGATGCCAAATCTGCCAAATTTATTTGAAGTTATATGCGGTGTAATAAAAGGCCGAAGGTGCTGAAAAGCTGAAATAAAATCGGAAAATACCCAATAGACTTTCAAGTATATGAATATGCACACCAATTAGGAGTAGGAGTAAGCCATCCAGCCCCTTAACTCCACATCCCTGCCTCCCGCCAACCACCCGCGATTCCTTGGTTAGTGAGGAGTCTGTGTCTGCCTCAATGAGCCAGCCACTGTCTGCAGAAGAGAGTTCCGCAGACCCATAAATCTCTGAGAGAAAAATAAAACTCTTCTAATCTCTGTCATTAATGGGAAACCATTTATTATTGAGCTGTATCCTCCACTTGTGGCCTGTCCGAGTGGGGGGGGATGTGTTTTAGCATCCATACTGTCGGGCACAGCAGGCTGATGAAGTGAATGTCCTGTTTCTCCCCACAGAGCCAGTCTTGTTGTTGTATTCACATCACTTTGACGTTTCTTTTTCCCCACAAGGCCCTGATTAGGACAGAGTTTTGGGCCTCGCTTCCAGGAGCTCATGGGAATAGAGGAGCAGGCTGTGGGACAGTTTGCCTTAGCACCACAGGGTGCGGGGTTGAACTCACACCCTAGGGCTTACAGTTAGAATAGGCCTTTCAGTCCAATGCATCCACTGACCAGGTTCTCAAACTGAACTCATCCTGTTTGCCAACACTTGGCCCATGTCCCTCGAAACCCTTCCTATTCATACACCCATCCAGATGCCTTTTAAATGCTGGTCTATTTATCCTATCCATGCCCCTCGTGATTTTATAAACTTCTATAAGGACACCCCTCAGCCTCCCACACTTGAGGGAAAGATGAACCAGCCTATCCACCTTCTCCTTATAACTCCTCCAGTCTTGGTAACATCCTTGTAAATCTATTTTTGTACCCTTTCCAGTTTGAATAACATCCTTCCAATGGCAGGGAGACCAAAACTGTATGCAGTGCTCCAAAAGTGGCTTCACTTTTGGAGCTAAGTGCAGTTAAGTTCATAAACACCAATGCTGAGACTCCAATGCGATACTGAGGGAGTGCTGCACTGTCCGAGGGTACTGCCTTTCGGATGGGATGTTAAACGGAGTTTCCCACCCACCTACTGGGGCTTTGTCAAGGTGTTTGAGAAGAGGTATTCTCTCTGGCTAATAACTGCCCCTCGGTCAGCATCTCAAAAACAAAACCAGATTATCTGATTATTATTTAACTGTTAACCATATTCAGAACACAGATATTAGTCCATGATGCTGGCAGAGCAGGGGGAACACCTCGGGTAAATGTAACGGGACGGTCAGTTTTTATTTTGGGCTGTTTGGTTTGGTTTTACAGGGGTTTGGGGGGGGGGTTGTCGGGAGGGCAGAGGTCTGGCTGTGAAAGATTTTGTTATTTGTAAAGTTAAGGGTCGAGGGACTTGTAGGATCTCTGTTTCCTGACTCTGCAGAGACACGTCAGAGGGGATTGAGTATCCCAGGTTGCAAATCTGTTCCCCTTGGCTGATGCTGCGAGGGAAACTGAGTGAAAACGTTCAGCAGAAATATTTGGAGACGGGGAGGTGTGTGTGAAAGGACATTTTGAACGCAGCGAGTGGTTAAGAAATGGGAAGCTCAGCTTCCAAAGGGGAGAAGAAGCTGAAGGAAAATTCTCAGGCACTTGAGAGAAATAGGCTTGGAGAGCTGGGGGGGATAGAGCAGCACAGGCAGGAATGACTGGGTTGCTCTGCTTCGAGCCAGCATTAACCAGATGGGCCGAATTGCCTCCTCCCTCCCTCCACACCTTACAGTCCCTTGTGACTCCAGTGTTGTTCACGTTTATGTTCTGCTTTGTCAAGGCTGTTATCAAACCGTGGGGACTTGAGTATCGAAAATTCCTTGCTTGAAGATGATGTCGATGACGATGAAGTTTGGTTGTACTGGATTGATGGAGACAAGGAACCACACGGCAAATCCATCCGGCATCTGGCTCAGGAAGCAAAGGAGGGGAATAAGGAAGATCAGGACATTTTAACCTACTACAGGTATTTCGGCCTTAATAGTCTAGTTTTTGTTTCAGTACCTTATGAAATATGTACTGTTGGACTACACTTACTCTCTATCTTCGGCTTTCCATGATGGCATTAAGACTTTTCCACAACAGTGCCTTGCACTTAGGTAGCTTCCTTCACCTGGTAATGTGTCCCAAGGCTCCTCTCTGAGCATAAGCAGGAAACTACTGACAACAGAGGCAAAGGGAGAGAGGTGTCAGGGTTGGTGACCCGCTCTTTTTTAGTATCCTTTCCAGGTTAATAACATCCTTGCTATAGCAGGGAGACCAGAAGAGAGTGATTTTTAAGGACCATCTTATTGAAGGAGCCGAGGGTTGACTGGTCGAGGGAGAGAATTCCAGAGATCGTGGAGGGTTGATGGGGATTGAGGATATGTAAGAGATTGGGAGGATATTCTTCCTTATGGGCTCATGTGAGATGGGCACGACTGGCATTTGACTCTAATACTGAGGGTCTTGTTATTTTAATCAACGTGTTCATACAGGTTAGACAGACACCTCGGTGCAGGTGAGATTTGAACCCAGACCTTCTAGTCTAGAAGTAGGGGCGCTATCACCATGTCTCAAGACCCATGAACTGAGAATCTTACTAGGCTGTTTCAGAAAGCAGAATGTGTCAGTGGGGTCTGGAGTCCCTTGTAGGTTGCGCTCTTAAAAATATTAATGAGTCAGATGGATTTTTGTGATGATTAAGGATGATAATTGCCTGGCCTTCATTCCTGAGCCTTGTTTCATGTTCCAGATTTACAAACGGAATTTCAATCCCACCAGCTGTCTGGATTACTAGCGCAGTGAAGTTACCACTATATCCCAGCCATCCCATAAAGCAAGGGTGGGAATGTTGAAATGTAGGCATTGGGGAGCTGGAGACAACGTAGGTCAAGCAGCGCAAGGTTGACAGGGAGTTGGTGCCATCCAGGATATGAGCAGCAGTGTTTTGAATGACCTGGCATTGGCTCAGTGGTTAGCACGTCTGCCTCACTGCGCTAGGGACCTGGGTTTGATTCCAGCCTCGGGCGACTGTCTGTGTGGAGTTTGCACATTCTCCCCTGTGTCTGCGTGGGTTTTCTCCGGGTGCTCCGGTTTCCTCCCACAATCCAGGGTGGATTGGCCATGCTAAATACGCAGGGCCTAGCCAATGAGATGTGCAGGGTGAAAAGTGAGCATGGTAGTTCAGGGTGGGATGCAGTTCAGAGAATTGGTGCAGATTCGATGGGCTGAAAGACCTTTTTCTGTGCTGTACTGATTCTATTTTGAGGGGATTGACACATACAAGTTGACAGTGGCATTAATCGCTGCCCTTTTCCCACCTTCCCTTCCCACAGGTACCAGCTGAACCTTTTTGCGAGAATGTGCCTCGATCGTCAGTACCTTGCCATCGACCAGATCTCGTTACAGCTCGGCATAGACCTCATCCTGCGGTGCATGTCGGATGAGAACCTTCCTTACGATCTGCGGGCGTCTTTCTGCAGGCTGATGCTGCACATGCACGTGGACCGCGACCCACAGGAGTCTGTCACCCCAGTGAAATACGCCAGGCTATGGACTGAAATCCCGACCAAGATTACAATTCATGAGTATGTTTCGGATTCTGATTTTGCGTGGTTTTAGTCAGTGCCTGGACTGGTGAAGTAATGAGCTCTACGTCTCCTGAGTCGATGACCTTACAGTTTGAATTCTCTCTCAGAATTGTTGAGCTGACCAGAGTTAAAGAATTTGCCTTTCTATAGCACCTTTCGCAATATCAGGAATGAAATGGCATGAGTAAATCAGATTTAGCAAGAACATAAGAAATAGGAGCAGAAGTACATTATAGAGTCCTTTTAGCTGGCACCATTTAATAAGATCATGACTGATCCCATTACAGCCTCATTTTGGATTAGTGGTGCTGGAAGAGCACAGCAGTTCAGGCAGCATCCGAGGAGCAGCAAAATCGACAGGGCGGTGTGGTTGATTGGTGCGGGTGTCCCGGAGATGTTCCCTAAAGCGCTCTGCTAGGAGGCGTCCAGTCTCCCCAATTACAGCCTCAATTCTGTTTTACTGCCCCTCTCCATTATCCCTTGACCTCCCTTGTTGGTTTAAAACTCTGTCTAACTTCGACCCAAACATATTCAATGGCCCAGTCTCCAGCATGTCGGAGAAAAGCATTCCAAAGGCTAATGACTCTCTGAGTGAAAGTATTCCTCTTTGTCTGAAATGGGAGCCTATCATTTTTAAACCATGCTATACTAGTTTGGGATTCCCCAATGAGGGAAGGGAGGAAGTTGCAGGATTTTGACCCAGTGATAGTGAAGGAGCTAACCACTTGCTTGTCTTGCAAGTCAAGATGATGAGTGGCTTGGAGGGGAACTTACAGGGGGCTGGTGTTCCCATGTATCGGCTGCCCTTGTCCTTCCAGACGGAAGTGATCATGGGTTTTGAAGATGCTGTTGGATGAGGATTGGTGAAGTGAGTAGTAACCTTATTAAGTATCTTTTGGAAATCCTAATACACCACATACCCCTTATCCACATTGCTTGTTACTTCCTATAAGGGCTCCTGCTACATTTGTCAAATACCATTTCCCTTTTACAAAGCTGTCTAATCGAAAGAGCTTGTATTTATATAGCGCCTTGCTCAGTAACAGGGCATCAGCAAGGTCAGTACAATCAGTGAAGTCCTTTGGAAGTGTAGTGTAGGAATTACAGCAGTCAAGTTGGACATAGCAAGATCCCACGAACAATGCAACCTGATAATGGCCAACTCATTTGTTTTAATAATGTTAGTTGATTCTAAGTGACTGACTAATGCCACATTTGCAGGACATGTGAATGGCTTTGTTGAATTTGTGTTTCTCCAGTTTGAAGGATTATGAACAACATCGATCATCATCTTGTTGGTGTTGAATCAGTCAACTGGTTTCAAAGCAGTCTGTGGGTACAAGTACTGCTAAGTTATGTGGAGAGAGTTTCCACTAAAATGAGTGATCTTCGAAGATAATGGAGGAGTTCCGTATGGAAGGTGTCAATAGTGTTATTAAGCAGCACCTATTCAGTAATAACCTGCTCAGTGACGCCCAAGTTGGGTTCCACCAGGACCACTCAGCCCCTGACATCATTACAGCCTTGGTTCAGACATGGACATAAGTGCTGAATTCCAGAGGGGAGGGGATAGTGACATCAAGGCTGCATTTGATTGAGTTTAGCATCAAGGAGCCCAAGGAAAATTGGCATCAGTGGGTATCGGGGGCAAACTCTCGGCTGGTTGGAGTCATATCTGACACTTAGGAGGATGGTCATAGTCAGTGGAGGTAAGCCTTCTCAGCTCCAGGGTATCTCTGCAGGAGTTCCTCAGGGTAGTGTCCTCGGCCCAACCATCTTCAGCTGCTTCATCAATGCCCTTCCCTCCTTCATAAGGCCTGAAGTGGGGATGTTCGCTGATGATTATACAGTGTTCAACACCATTCGTGACTCCTCAGATACTGAAGCAGTCTATGTTCAAATGCAACAAGATCTGGACAATATCCAAGCTGGGGCTGACAAGTGGCAAGTAACATTCGCATCACACAAATGCCAGGTAACGACCATCTCCAATAAGAGACAATATAATCACCGTCCCATGACATTCAATGGTGTTACTATGACTGAATTCCCCACTATCAACATCCTGGGGGTTATCAGAAACTGAGCTAGACTTGCCACATAAACACTCTGGCTACAAGAGCAGGTCAAAGGTTGGGAATACTGCGGTGAGTAACTCACCTCCTGACTCCCCAAAGCCTGTCCACCATCTACAAGGAACAAGTCAGGAGTGTGATGGAATATTCCCCACTTACCTGGATGGGTGCAGCTCCAACAACACTCGTGAAGCTTGACACCATCCAGGACAAAGCAGCCTGCTTGATTGGCACCACATCCACTCCCTCCACTATTGACGCTTAGTAGTAGCATTATGTACTAAGTATAAGATACACAGCAAATAAAGCCACCAGAGATCCTTAGACAGCACCTTCCAAACCACTGACCGCTTCCATCTGGAAGGTCAAGGGCAGCAGATACATGGGAACGCCACCCCCTGCAAGTTATCCTGCAAGCCTGACTTGGAAACGTATTGCCATTCCTTCAGTGTTACTGGATCAAAATCCTGGATTCCCTCCCTACCTATAGCACATGAGCTGCAGCAATCCAAGAGGCCACATCACCACCACCACCTCAAGGAGAACTAGGGACATGCAATAAATGTTGGTCCAGCCAGCGACACCCATGTCCCACAAGTGAATTTTTTAAAAAATGAGGCTGACCATTTCCAGATAAGGATAAACTTGTTTACTAAAAGGGAGCCTAGGAAATAGGATTAGGAAGAGATCATTCAGCCCCTCAAGCCTGCTCCGTCATTTTAAATTATTGGTACTCTTCTACCTCGACATATTTCCCCATATTGTATTCCTTAGTGGCGCGGGTCTTTGGAAATCTATCAGTTTCAGTCTTGAACATGATCAAGTAGTGAGCTTCCACAGACATCTGGGGTAGAGCAGTCCACCATCTACCATCCTCCGAGTGAAGAAACCCTTCCTTATCGCCATCCTGAATGGCTTTCCCCCATTCTGAAACATTGCATCAGAAGGGACCATAACGTAGTCACTAACCGATCAAGTAAAGAATTTCAGAAGTATTTCCTTACGCAGACATTGTAGAGAAGATAGAATACAGAAGTGATTTGATGTGCCCACCATGTTTCAGTTGGTAACGTTCGTGAGCTTGAGTGTGGAAACAAAGGCTGATGGAGTAACTGTGCATCACCCCCTCAGTACTGTCCTTGGGGTGACTCTGTAACTGTGCAGCACTCCCTCAGTACTGTCCTTGGGGTGACTCTGTAACTGTGCAGCACTCCCTCAGTACTGCCCTTGGGGTGACACTGTAACTGTGCAGCACTCCCTCAGTACTGCCCTTGGGGTGACACTGTAACTGTGCAGCACTCCCTCAGTACTGCCCTTGGGGTGACACTGTAACTGTGTAGCACTTCCTCAGCACTGCCCTTGGGGTGACACTGTAACTGTGTAGCACTTCCTCAGCACTGCCCTTGGGGTGACACTGTAACTGTGTAGCACTTCCTCAGCACTGCCCTTGGGGTGACACTGTAACTGTGTAGCACTTCCTCAGCACTGCCCTTGGGGTGACACTGTAACTGTGCAGCACTCCCTCAGTACTGCCCTTGGGGTGACACTGTAACTGTGTAGCACTTCCTCAGCACTGCCCTTGGGGTGACACTGTAACTGTGTAGCACTTCCTCAGCACTGCCCTTGGGGTGACACTGTAACTGTGTAGCACTTCCTCAGCACTGCCCTTGGGGTGACACTGTAACTGTGTAGCACTTCCTCAGCACTGCCCTTGGGGTGACACTGTAACTGTGTAGCACTTCCTCAGCACTGCCCTTGGGGTGACACTGTAACTGTGTAGCACTTCCTCAGCACTGCCCTTGGGGTGACACTGTAACTGTGCAGCACTCCCTCAGTACTGCCCTTGGGGTGACACTGTAACTGTGTAGCACTTCCTCAGCACTGCCCTTGGGGTGACACTGTAACTGTGTAGCACTTCCTCAGCACTGCCCTTGGGGTGACACTGTAACTGTGTAGCACTTCCTCAGCACTGCCCTTGGGGTGACACTGTAACTGTGTAGCACTTCCTCAGCACTGCCCTTGGGGTGACACTGTAACTGTGTAGCACTTCCTCAGCACTGCCCTTGGGGTGACACTGTAACTGTGTAGCACTTCCTCAGCACTGCCCTTGGGGTGACACTGTAACTGTGCAGCACTCCCTCAGTACTGCCCTTGGGGTGACACTGTAACTGTGTAGCACTTCCTCAGCACTGCCCTTGGGGTGACACTGTAACTGTGTAGCACTTCCTCAGCACTGCCCTTGGGGTGACACTGTAACTGTGTAGCACTTCCTCAGCACTGCCCTTGGGGTGACACTGTAACTGTGTAGCACTTCCTCAGCACTGCCCTTGGGGTGACACTGTAACTGTGTAGCACTTCCTCAGCACTGCCCTTGGGGTGACACTGTAACTGTGTAGCACTTCCTCAGCACTGCCCTTGGGGTGACACTGTAACTGTGCAGCACTCCCTCAGTACTGCCCTTGGGGTGACACTGTAACTGTGTAGCACTTCCTCAGCACTGCCCTTGGGGTGACACTGTAACTGTGTAGCACTTCCTCAGCACTGCCCTTGGGGTGACACTGTAACTGTGTAGCACTTCCTCAGCACTGCCCTTGGGGTGACACTGTAACTGTGTAGCACTTCCTCAGCACTGCCCTTGGGGTGACACTGTAACTGTGTAGCACTTCCTCAGCACTGCCCTTGGGGTGACACTGTAACTGTGTAGCACTTCCTCAGCACTGCCCTTGGGGTGACACTGTAACTGTGCAGCACTCCCTCAGTACTGCCCTTGGGGTGACACTGTAACTGTGTAGCACTTCCTCAGCACTGCCCTTGGGGTGACACTGTAACTGTGTAGCACTTCCTCAGCACTGCCCTTGGGGTGACACTGTAACTGTGTAGCACTTCCTCAGCACTGCCCTTGGGGTGACACTGTAACTGTGTAGCACTTCCTCAGCACTGCCCTTGGGGTGACACTGTAACTGTGTAGCACTTCCTCAGCACTGCCCTTGGGGTGACACTGTAACTGTGTAGCACTTCCTCAGCACTGCCCTTGGGGTGACACTGTAACTGTGCAGCACTCCCTCAGTACTGCCCTTGGGGTGACACTGTAACTGTGTAGCACTTCCTCAGCACTGCCCTTGGGGTGACACTGTAACTGTGTAGCACTTCCTCAGCACTGCCCTTGGGGTGACACTGTAACTGTGTAGCACTTCCTCAGCACTGCCCTTGGGGTGACACTGTAACTGTGTAGCACTTCCTCAGCACTGCCCTTGGGGTGACACTGTAACTGTGTAGCACTTCCTCAGCACTGCCCTTGGGGTGACACTGTAACTGTGTAGCACTTCCTCAGCACTGCCCTTGGGGTGACACTGTAACTGTGCAGCACTCCCTCAGTACTGCCCTTGGGGTGACACTGTAACTGTGTAGCACTTCCTCAGCACTGCCCTTGGGGTGACACTGTAACTGTGTAGCACTTCCTCAGCACTGCCCTTGGGGTGACACTGTAACTGTGTAGCACTTCCTCAGCACTGCCCTTGGGGTGACACTGTAACTGTGTAGCACTTCCTCAGCACTGCCCTTGGGCACTCTCTCAGCACTGCCCTTGGGGTGACGCTGTAACTGTGCAGCACTCTCTCAGCACTGCCCTTGGGGTGATGCTGTAACTGTGCAGCACTCCCTCAGTACTGCCCTTGGGGTGACACTGTAACTGTGCAGCACTCTGTCAGCACTGCCCTTGGGGTGACGCTGTAACTGCAACACTCTCTCAGCACTGCCCTTGGGGTGATGCTGTAACTGTGCAGCACTCCCTCAGTACTGCCCTTGGGGTGACACTGTAACTGTGCAGCACTCCCTCAGTACTGCCCTTGGGGTGACACTGTAACTGTGCAGCACTCTGTCAGCACTGCCCTTGGGGTGACGCTGTAACTGTGCAGCACTCCCTCAGCATTGCCCTTGGGGTGACGCTGTAACTGTGCAGCACTCCCTCAGCATTGCCCTTGGGGTGACGCTGTAACTGTGCAGCACTCCCTCAGCATTGCCCTTGGGGTGACGCTGTAACTGTGCAGCACTCCCTCAGCATTGCCCTTGGGGTGACGCTGTAACTGTGTAGCACTCCCTCAGCACTGCCCTTGGGGTGACGCTGTAACTGTGCAGCACTCCCTCAGCACTGCCCTTGGGGTGACGCTGTAACTGTGTAGCACTCCCTCAGCACTGCCCTTGGGGGTGACACTGTAACTGTGCAGCACTCCCTCAGCACTGCCCTTGGGGTGACACTGTAACTGTGCAGCACTCCCTCAGCACTGCCCTTGGGGTGACTCTGTAACTGTGCAGCACTCTCTCAGCACTGCGCTTGGGGTGACACTGTAACTGTGCAGCACTCCCTCAGCACTGCCCTTGGGGTGACGCTGTAACTGTGCAGCACTGCCCTTGGGGTGCTGTCTTTCCGATTAAATCCCTCTGTCCTGCTGCGGTTGATGGAAGAGATCTCAAAGAGCAGCAAGGGGCTTTGTGTCTCAGCCAATATTTATCCTTCAATCAAAATTGCCACGACAGGTTTCTTAGTCATTTTCACCTTGCTGTGTATGAATCCTACATTACAACACTTCCAAACCTCTTTCTCATTTGGTGTATAGCACTGAGCAGTTTCCATTGGTTGTGAAAAGATCTATGTAGGGGTTGAGGTGGCTAGCACCTTAGTTGGACTGAATGGCCTATTTCCGTATTGTTGATTCCATGTAATATTGTATAACTCGCATGTACCCAGAGAAATTATGCACTCTTCAATATACCTTAATAAGATAATATTTTACTGTTTAATCTGTGTTTATTAATTACATGAAAGAAAACAATGTTAGTAAAATGTTTCCTGATACCTTGTATTTTAGATGTTTTTACATCATTTTCATTGGATATGAAAACTCATTTGCTTTCATGTGTTGTGATGACAATATTACATTGATCCCAGTGTGCGTCAGTGTGGAACCTGAGGTAAGGTATCTGCCTGATGAAGCATCTTTAACTGTTCCTGTCCTTGGCCAGGTATGACTCACTGACGGACACCTCCCGTGACGATAAAAAGAACAAGTTTGCTCTTACGGTGGATTTTGTGGAGGAGTACCTTAATGATGTCGTGACTCAGCCGTTTCCGTTCGGAGACAAGGAAAAGAACAAGCTCACTTTTGTGGTGAGTCAGAGTGAGTGAAGTTAATCGTGGAATCGTCACGGCACAGAAGGAAGCCCTTCAGCCCATCGTGCCTGTACCAATTCCATCCCGTAGTGCCAATCCTCTGCCTTTTTCCCCCATATCCCTGCACACCACCTCTATCCAAATAACCATCCAGTGCCCTCTGCAATGCTTCCATCGAACCTGCTTCCACCACATTCAGTGTATTCCAGACTCTTAAGTGCTTGCTGTGTGATTCCTTGCTGAAAATACACCATTCCTAACTTTTCGAGTGTGTGATTGCTGACATAGAGATGAGATCTTACAGCTGGACATTGACCTGGGATGAGCCCAATATATTGGGATTTAAGTTGTCCAGTTTCTGTTGACTATGAATGGCATATAATTGCAGCCAGACTGACCCAATCATTTTGTTTTATTTCCAGGTGGTGAATCTGGCTCGGAACCTCATCTACTTTGGATTCTACAGCTTTCGGGAGCTTCTGAGGCTAACGCGGACGCTGTTGGCCATCCTGGACTGTGTCCAGAATCCGACACCCTCATATTTGGAGCGACTCAGCAAGTTTCAGGATGGAGGTACGTGTGGAGCACACTCCTTTCCTGGTCTGATTCAGCAGGTGAAGCTAAACAAAGTGAAACCTCCAATATTGTGTGAGGTTATTGAATCATTTGTCCCTCGCTCATCAGTCTGATTTAATGCACTTCCTGCCTCAACTGAAATCCACTTTCATACAAGGCCTGATAATCTTGGCGTAGCTACCTCTAATGGTAAACTCAGCACTGTACATTATTTTTCTGTGTACTTTCATTGGATGTGGGTGTGACAGGGAAGGCCAGTATTTGTTCCTCCTTCCCTAATTGGTCTTGACAGTGAGTGGTTTCAGAGGACAGTTAAGAATCATGGACATTGTTGTGGGTCTGGAACCTGCCATACCAGATAAGGACAGCAGATTTCCTTCCCTGAGGGACAGTCGTGAATCAGATGGGTTTTCACAGAGGTTGGTGTAGACTGATGGTCGTTCTCACTGGGACTAGCTTTCAATTTCAGATTTATTAGTTGAACTTGAACTCTATCATAGGCTGTGGTGGGATTCAGACCCCTCTCTCCAAAGCATTGCGACTGATGTCTGGTGCCACTAGCCCAACGTGGCCCATTCGACAGAAGCTGAAAATGTGTTGCTGGAAAAGCGCAGCAGGTCAGGTAGCATCCAAGGAGCAGGAGAATCGATGTTTGGGGCATGAGCCCTTCTTCAGGAATGAGGAAAGTGTGTCCAGCAGGCTAAGATAAAAGGTAGGGAGGAGGGACTTGGGGGAGGGGTGTTGGAAATGCGATAGGACAACCACATTCGACAGAAGGCCAACACAAGCCTCTGATGTTCATTTCTGAATTTGCATCTTTTCGCAAAATGGGGTCTGATACACGACGCTGAGCAGAAGAAATGAGCTTGCTCTCTGTGGTTTATTTTTGTTCCAAATTAAAATTACTTCCAAATCATTGTTTTGTTTGGATATTTTCATATATGCTGAGCCCCTGAGTTGCACTGCTTGTAGATTCTGTAGTTGGCAAGTCTTGTCTGCTATCTGCATGTGTTCCAATCATATCCAGTCATATTCCATTCATATCTAGTTGCTGTTGGGAGCTTATGCTGGTCGGCTCCCATCATATTCTGCACCAAACACTACTTGACTAAAGATAAAGCTAAAGTCACGATACACTTACCAGTTCAGAGGGCTGTTTTCTTGTTAGAGAAGGGTGACCGGTGATGTTTAACCTGAGGGTCACCACTCCTCGGATGAGGGGAGAGGTTGAGAAGGAGAGTTAACCTCAGCTAGTGTGGGAATTGAACCCACGATGTTGACATCACTCTGTCACAAACTCGCCATCCAGCTAACTGAGCTAACAAACCCCCAACCCACTTGGCTCACACCCACATCCAATAAAGTACATAGAAAAATAATACAGTTACCTGCGTGATTTGCAAACATTCTATTAAGTTTGGATACAAAGTTTGATAATTTAACCTTTCTCCCAGAGATCCCTTGTTTTAAATTTATTAGAGGCTTTGTCCCCAAAAGATGTCCAATCAAATTCTCCGACACCACGATGAACATAAATTGGGGTCAGACTTTTGAGTGCCGGGTAAGGGGCAGGTTTGTAGATTGTCCTGCTGGACGTGGATAGACTGGGCACTAGGAGGAGTCAACATAGGATAATGTAGCAGGGAGGAGGTCATCATGGACAAGGCCCGACCCCCTTCAAATACAAATCAACAACCGATCTTGACCAGGCGACCTCCAAAGGTGGCTAAGCTGCTAGCACTCTCCGCACAGCATCAGAATATCACTGGTTCGAATCCCACCCTGGACACTCTTGTCTGACAAGCCACTGAGGGAACATTGCATTGTCATAGCTTCCATCCTTTCAATGAAATGTTGAACAAAGACCTCCAGTTTGAACATTGAAACTATGCCACCGGATTTTTTTTTAGAAGACCAGCAGGGGAATTCTCCGTGTTTATCCCCAGACCGCTCCTTGGAAATGTTTAGCTGGTGTCAGTTGTGGGATCTTGCTGTGTGCAGATTGGTTGCCGACTTTATGACATTGCAACAATGACTGAGCGATTCACTTGGAAAGCACACTGAGACACCAGAGTTGTCCAGTTGCCCCCACCCCGTCCCATTTGCCCATATAGAGATGGCCAGTGACCCAGCAGATAGTCAGAATCCCGCTGCCTACAGAGGGTACCCCTCTGGAGTTAGGAAAGAGGTGAAAGTTGATTGGGCTCAGGCAGTACTCCCCAGGCTCCTCACCCATCCCCGTCCCTATCTCTTGCAGGGAACAATGTGATGCGGACGATTCACGGAGTGGGCGAGATGATGACACAGATGGTGTTGAGTCGAGGCTCCCTCCTCCCTGGGGTTCTTCCGGAGAGTAACGAAGGCCATATCCGAAGCGTGCCAGGGAAACCGCCGCACGCCCTGGACAACGAGGACGTGACGGTCATGGATACAAAGCTGAAAATCATCGAGATCCTGCAGGTATGCTCTTGACAGATTTGAAATTTTCATCCGCATAGCCTCTGACTCACTAATTGGTAATGTGCACCCAGGAGAGAGGCCTACCTGCGTCAGCTGCTTTTTACAATGTGAATGTGATAAAGGAGCAGCTCGCTGAATTCTGTAAATAAGCTGCAAATTCAGAGACTGGACTAACTCCAGAGAAAGTGAAGGGCTCTTGTGGTGCACTTGTAACATCTCTACCTCTGAGCCAGGGCCCCGGGTTCAAACCCCACTCGCTCCAGTCGTAACATCTCTGACCTGGTTGCGTTTTAAAAGCAAATATCCCCAGTGAGATGACACAGTATTTACATCGCAGCAAAGGATTCTGTTATGGCACAGGGATAGTATCCCAATCTCGGGGCCTGAAGGTCAGGGTTCAAGTCCCACTTTCCCCTGGAGCCTGTCATAACATCGAACCGGTGGATTTTCAGAATGGCCTTAGACTGAGAAAGAGGCCATGTTGCCATGTTCCTGACCCAGGTCACCCTGTCCCACCTTGCTCCATCTCACCCAATCAGGATGCCCGACTATACTTCTCCAGTTTCCCCTTCAGTGCATGTACCATATATAATTAAAATTGTGGTTCATCTTGTGTGAAATTTGGCCTATGGCCAATTAATTCTCACTAGCCCTGGTGTACAGGTTGACCCTGTCGCAGTTTAGCGTCAAAACCCAAACCCTTTGTAATTGTGTCAGCTCTCTGCTGAAGTCACACTCACCCTGATACATAGCTATCTGATAGAATCATTGACAAGTACACCATCTAAGCAGCTCTCTCCCTCGCCGTGTTTGTGCGCATGCCTTTGGCTTGTTTTTACAGTCTCTTTGAGAACAGGGTTGTCAGGGATCCTATCATTTCTGCAACAGGAGAGCCTAGGTGGGCAGCACGGTGGCACAGTGGTTAGCACTGCTGCCTCACAGCGCCAGAGACCCGGGTTCAATTCCCGCCTCAGGCGACTGACTGTGTGGAGTTTGCACGTTCTCCCCGTGTCTGCGTGGGTTTCCTCCGGGTGCTCCGGTTTCCTCCCACAGTCCAAAGATGTGCAGAGTCAGGTGAATTGGCCATGCTAAATTGCCCCTAGTGTTAGGTAAGGGGTAAATGTAGGGGTATGGGTGGGTTGCGCTTCGGCGGGTTGGTGTGGACTTGTTGGGCCGAAGGGCCTGTTTCCACACTGTAATCTAATCTAAAAAAAAAAGATCTTAAACCCTCCAGACACTGCATTTGTGAAAGTCTGCCCCTTCCTTATTGCTGAAAACTGTTATCTGAGAGTCTTGACGTTTACCCGAGTGGATACAGTACAATTGCTCTCTCGTAGCAAGTTGCACATTCTCATTCCTCAATGAGGAAAGACTTTCTGTTTCCTGATGTCCCGATTGGATTTATTAATTGCTTTTAGATATTTATAGTCTCCTTGTTTTGTCTCTCCTGTGTGGAAGCCTCTCTGTGTATAACCTCGTCAACTTGTTGGGTGCCTGATCCTGACCCCCCACCCACCCCGGTTTATCTGTTTATCTACACCTGTCTGGAATTGTAAAGATCGCTTTACTGTTCAGTTCATCCTCAGCGTCAGGCTGGACTATCGCATCTCCTACATGCTGTCGATTTACAAGAAAGAGTTTGGAGAGAACAATTCCGTTGACTCCTCAGCAGGTTTATTGACAGAAACCACAGGTGAGTGTATACACCTCCTCACTGCCCTTTCAACAGGAAGCTCCCTATATATCTCCCTCCCTCCTCTTTCTTTCCTTCTTTCTTTTTCTTTCTTTCTCTTTCTTTCCTCCTTTCTTCCTTTCTTTCTCTATCCTTCTTTCTTTCACTTTCTTTCACTTTCTTTCACTTTCTTTCACTTTCTTTCACTTTCTTTCTCTTTCTCTTCCTTTCTCTTCCTTTCTTTTTCTTTTCCTT
>NC_057732.1:5071534-5087303 GCF_004010195.1 Chiloscyllium plagiosum
TTTTTCATCCATGTGTAGGGCTACGAGGCCTGGCACTCCAAGCACAACACCATAAACAAATACATAGATCTAGATGCCATCTATCAACCCCTCAGAAAACGAACAGGAAATGACATCACCACAAACCCCAGGAACCCCATCCAGGAGAAAGATATAAATAGAAAGCAAGAGACAACAGCTTCGCTTCACTTGGAGGTCGCCACTGATGTTACCTAGCCAGGTAATGAAACGTCTGGATATCAAACCTACAGCTCAGCGAGTAAACCTACACCCTAAACCTCAACCTGACTTACAAACCTTCACAAACCTTGCAAAAATTTTATAACGTTGTTTGGTTTTGCCATTTTATTTTTCTTATTTGATCAGTTGAGTGAATCTTAGCCACTGGTGCATGGACAATGTTTGATTTATTTGTATTATTAATGACTTTGTAACATGTGTGACTATTGTGTTTTCAACTTTTAACTCATTTTCAGGCCCTTCTTCGGCCTGTGCCCGAAACGTCGAATCTCCTGTTCCCTGGATGCTGCCTGACCTGCTGTGCTGTTCCAGCAATAAAGTTTCAACTTTGATCTCCAGCGTCTGCAGACCTCACTTTCTCCTCTGACATATCCCACACTCTGTCAAATTAAATCATCTGCTCTGAGCCCCAGGCTCCCACTGAGCCAGGAGGATAAGACGCAGTGGCCTTTTCAGATGCTTTGCTTTCCTCCTCTCTCTGCACTCCTTATCTTTTCCATTCCTCTTCTCTATTTTCTCTCCCTCCTCTGCCTCACACCCACACTCACTCACTCCTCTGTATGTAAGATCAGGTTTTAACTCTTCTGACTGTTACCAGGCTTCATAAAAGAGAATTCTGTGCAAGGTTTTGTAGGAGAGGACATGATCAGATTCCAGGTCATCTGACCACACTGTGACATTGATCTGTACACGTGGGTATTAAACCCCAGAGGTCAAAGATTGCTCAGAGTCCAGATATATACCTTTCCAGTCAGCATTTTATCTTCAGATATCAGAAGGCTAAACTAAAATACTTATTACCTTTTACCCATGATCCAGACAATTCCTCACCTACTTATCCTTTTAATTAACATGTAACCTTTATCTGATTCCCACTCTCAGGCCTCCCTGCTAGATCGTTACAGATGATAACCAGCATGCTAAGTGGCTATTGAAGGGCTTATGCCTGAAACACGACTCTCCTGCTCCTCAGATGCTGTCTGACCTGCTGTGCTTTTCCAGCACCACTCTTTCCAACTCTGATTCTCCAGCACCTGCAACCCTCACTTTCTCCTAAGTAGCTATCGTTAGAATGAAGGTATGGGACAGTTGTGGTATTGTCCCTACCTCTGAGCCAGTAAGCTTGGGTTCAAGTCCCATCTGCTTCAGAGGCCTGTTTTTTTTTGTTAATTGAACCTATTTTTCTAATTGACCTGCTCAGAGATATTATTACACATTGCTGGAGCAGTTGGGACTCAAACCAGTGCAGGGGTAGGGACACTCAAACTGTGCCACCGGGGGTATGTAAGGACATCTCGGGACAGGTTGGCTGGAAAATATCTAGAATGAAGGTACAATTAACCCTTCATTCTGCGTCCTTTTTCTCTCCTTGTTTGTCCCTTTGTCAGTATATTTTCAAAATAGCAATGTAGATGTCTCTGGCTCGGCCAGCATTTGTTGCCCGTTCCTAACTGCCCTGGTGAAGTTGGTGAGCTGCCAACCTGACTGCACATAGTGTGGCGTGCCCACTGTGCTGTTAGGAAGGAAGCTCCAGGATTCTGACCCAGTGACCGTGAAGGAATGTGACTGAGGTTGCAGGTGCAGTAGAGACATGGAATATCACGATGAAAACTACTTCAACATTCTTCACCTGGCGATGAAGGCATTGTGGAAGGATGTAACTGTATTGGAGACAGATCAAAGAGACTACTACCTGGTCAGGGTTTTGGGTGGGGGGAGTGTAGTGGTGGGATTGAGTGCGGGTTGGTGGGGGGGGATTGAGTGTGCGGTGTTGGACGTAAGATTGAGTGTAGAGTGGATGTGGGAGAATCGAGAACAGGGGTGTCACTGTTTCAGGAAAAAAAGGCAGAGATGAGAGAAATCTATTCCTCTCAGAAGCTGAGACCCTTTGAAGTTCTCGCTCTGAAAAGGGAAGCGGAGTTTTGGAATGTTTTTAAGGCAGTACGTGGTTG
The DNA here is from genome assembly GCF_004010195.1 of Chiloscyllium plagiosum. Taxonomy (NCBI): domain Eukaryota; kingdom Metazoa; phylum Chordata; class Chondrichthyes; order Orectolobiformes; family Hemiscylliidae; genus Chiloscyllium; species Chiloscyllium plagiosum. Next base: position 5,073,727 of record NC_057732.1, read on the forward strand.
CATCCTCAGCAATCCAAGGGGTGAAAGGTTATTGGCGGGAGGCGGGATGAGGCATGGTCAGAGAGCCACCTCTTGTTCTTCCACATTGCAGTGGGTGTGGTTTGTCGTTTCCTTATAAAATGGCGCTCTCATCCCAGGAACCGGGCGCACAGACATTCTCTGAGCTGCTTCCAGAGAAAATCTGTGTTCACAACTCCCGGGGCTTTGAGATTTGTGTGTGAAAACTAAAAGGATCAGTGAGTAGAGATGGAATGCAGAAGCTCATAGAGTCCGACAGCACGGAAACCAGCCCTTTGAACCAACCAGTCCATGCCGACCATGATCCTAAACTAAACTAGTCCCACCTGTCTGCTCTTAGCCCGTACCCCTCCAGACCTTTCCTATTCAGGGACTAATTCAAATGTCTTTTAATCATTGGAGCTGTACCTGCTTCCACCACTCCCTCAGGAAGTTCATTCCACAGACGAGCTGCTCTCAGTGTAATAAAAAGAATTTGCCCCGCATGTCTTTTTTTTAAAACCCTCTCTTTTCACCTCAAAAATATGTCCCCTTGTCTTGAAACCGCGCTGTGGTATTCAGTGATCTCTGTCTGAGTGAAATGCAGTGTTTTCAATGTAATTCAGGTGTCATTGATTCAACAGTCCGTTTGTCCATCTCTGCTGATCTCCAAGCCCCCAGATTTCACTCGGGAGAGATGCGTGACGTGTTATTATTCAGTATCACTTGTAGCCAAACATCTAAATGTTGTTTGATGGTAACTCCTTGAGGCTCAATTAACTTGGAAATGATCACAGTGCTGGTGTTGAAAGAGGTTGTCTCTAAAATGACTACTTTGTTTTGTTTGATACAGTACCAGACCTTGAGGGCATTGGTGAACAGGCTGAGACGATGTTTGCAGGAAGGTATGGGGCACTGACCATCGCTTGCTTCTCTCAGTATTTCATGGTAAAAAATATTAGTGATAAAGGCTTGTGTCTCTGGTATCACAAGGGGGTAAGTTATTGCCCTGTGTGACATCAAGTCAAAATTCACCTCTACATGGCCGCTGCGGTTGGTTAATTAATCATTCTTGGAAGTAAGCTGGCTGTACATCATTCATGACCAACAGAATATACTTGCTCCTTTAGTTCAAAGATGTTGGAGACTCGCAACACCTCTTCCCTGAAACAGGTTCTCCATCACACTATACCCTTTGACACACTTGGATCAATGCCACCAGGGGACTCTTAGTGGCCAGTATAAATATCTGAATTGGAGTTCTGGCTTGGTTTCTAGCATTTTCCACAATAGTTTGGGGAATGAATCCGTCTTCACACCTTGCAATACAAAACTGTATCTGAGTGTGGGGGAGCACTGGATTGGCTGGCTTTGAATCCATCATTCCTTGAGTTTCCTCCAGCAACACGTTATGCTGAAGTTTCTGTTTTAAAGCAGTCATGCATTAGGAGTTGTTCAAGCCACATTCACTGCGTGTTCAGCTCTGGAACTTAAGATTTTATCTTTCAGTTCCACTCCAAAGACTTCACAATCCAGAAACTCAACTGCATTCATCACATAAATCTGGATGGCTGCAGGAGCAGGTCAGGGCCTAGGAACACTGCAGAGAGTAACTCACATCCTGCCTTCCCGAAACATGCCCGTCATTCACAAGGCACAAGTCAGGAATGTGATGGAAAACTCCCTGCTTGCCTGGATGGCTGCACTCAAGAAGCTTGACGCCATCCAGGACAAAGCACCCTACCACATTCAACTCTCTCCCCCATCGACGCTCAGCAGCAGCAGTGTGTACTGTCTACACAGTGCGCTGCCGAAATTCACCAAGACTCCATAGACACCCCACCTTGCAAACCCAGGAACACTTCCTTATTGAAGCATAAAGGCAGCAGATTCATGTGAACACGACCCCCTGCAAGTTCCCCTCAAAGCCACTCACCAACCTGACTTGGAAATATATCACCATTCCTTCACTGTCACTGGGTCAAAATCGTAGCATTCCCTCCCTCAGGGCATTGTGGGTGTCCCCAGAGCACACAGACTGCAGTGGTTGAAGAAGACAGCTCTCCACACACCACCACCACCACCTTAAGGGGCTGAGAGACCTGCAAGAAGTGCTGACCTAGTCAACAATAGCCTGTGAATTTAAAAAAAAACAATTCTTTAAAAATTGATTTTAACATCTTCTCTTTGTTTATCCCATTGCTGTTCCTGTAACTTGCTGTGCTCAGATTAATTTCTTTGTTTCCTCCATTTACAACAGTGGCTAGTCTTCAGTAAAGCATGTTCAATTGACAGTACAGTCCTATAGAAATGTAAGTTACAATTCAACACGGGATGTCTGTGCTAATAATTTAATCCTCATCTACAGCCAAGAAAGAAACCCCGTGGAGCTGGATGATGAAGGAGGGCGAACATTTTTGCGAGTGCTCATACACCTGATTAAACACGATTATCCCCCACTCGTGTCTGGTGCCTTACAGCTCCTCTTTAAACACTTCAGTCAGAGAGCAGAGCTCCTTCAGGCCTTTAAACAGGTCAGTGCAAACTTCATTGTGCTACCAGCTCCCCGCTGTTTCATTCTCTTCCTTCATTTCTACTCTCTGTCCGTCTCTCTGTCCGTCTCTCTCTGTCCGTCTCTCTCTGTCCGTCTCTCTCTGTCTCTCTCTCTCCCCTCTCTTTCTCTCTCTCCCCTCTCTTTCTCTCTCTCCCCTCTCTTTCTCTCTCTCCCCTCTCTTTCTCTCTCTCCCCTCTCTTTCTCTCTCTCCCCTCTCTTTCTCTCTCTCCCCTCTCTTTCTCTCTCTCCCCTCTCTTTCTCTCTCTCCCCTCTCTTTCTCTCTCTCCCCTCTCTTTCTCTCTCTCCCCTCTCTTTCTCTCTCTCCCCTCTCTTTCTCTCTCTCCCCTCTCTTTCTCTCTCTCCCCTCTCTTTCTCTCTCTCCCCTCTCTTTCTCTCTCTCCCCTCTCTTTCTCTCTCTCCCCTCTCTTTCTCTCTCTCCCCTCTCTTTCTCTCTCTCCCCTCTCTTTCTCTCTCTCCCCTCTCTTTCTCTCTCTCCCCTCTCTTTCTCTCTCTCCCCTCTCTTTCTCTCTCTCCCCTCTCTTTCTCTCTCTCCCCTCTCTTTCTCTCTCTCCCCTCTCTTTCTCTCTCTCCCCTCTCTTTCTCTCTCTCCCCTCTCTTTCTCTCTCTCCCCTCTCTTTCTCTCTCTCCCCTCTCTTTCTCTCTCTCCCCTCTCTTTCTCTCTCTCCCCTCTCTTTCTCTCTCTCCCCTCTCTTTCTCTCTCTCCCCTCTCTTTCTCTCTCTCCCCTCTCTTTCTCTCTCTCCCCTCTCTTTCTCTCTCTCCCCTCTCTTTCTCTCTCTCCCCTCTCTTTCTCTCTCTCCCCTCTCTTTCTCTCTCTCCCCTCTCTTTCTCTCTCTCCCCTCTCTTTCTCTCTCTCCCCTCTCTTTCTCTCTCTCCCCTCTCTTTCTCTCTCTCCCCTCTCTTTCTCTCTCTCCCCTCTCTTTCTCTCTCTCCCCTCTCTTTCTCTCTCTCCCCTCTCTTTCTCTCTCTCCCCTCTCTTTCTCTCTCTCCCCTCTCTTTCTCTCTCTCCCCTCTCTTTCTCTCTCTCCCCTCTCTTTCTCTCTCTCCCCTCTCTTTCTCTCTCTCCCCTCTCTTTCTCTCTCTCCCCTCTCTTTCTCTCTCTCCCCTCTCTTTCTCTCTCTCCCCTCTCTTTCTCTCTCTCCCCTCTCTTTCTCTCTCTCCCCTCTCTTTCTCTCTCTCCCCTCTCTTTCTCTCTCTCCCCTCTCTTTCTCTCTCTCCCCTCTCTTTCTCTCTCTCCCCTCTCTTTCTCTCTCTCCCCTCTCTTTCTCTCTCTCCCCTCTCTTTCTCTCTCTCCCCTCTCTTTCTCTCTCTCCCCTCTCTTTCTCTCTCTCCCCTCTCTTTCTCTCTCTCCCCTCTCTTTCTCTCTCTCCCCTCTCTTTCTCTCTCTCCCCTCTCTTTCTCTCTCTCCCCTCTCTTTCTCTCTCTCCCCTCTCTTTCTCTCTCTCCCCTCTCTTTCTCTCTCTCCCCTCTCTTTCTCTCTCTCCCCTCTCTTTCTCTCTCTCCCCTCTCTTTCTCTCTCTCCCCTCTCTTTCTCTCTCTCCCCTCTCTTTCTCTCTCTCCCCTCTCTTTCTCTCTCTCCCCTCTCTTTCTCTCTCTCCCCTCTCTTTCTCTCTCTCCCCTCTCTTTCTCTCTCTCCCCTCTCTTTCTCTCTCTCCCCTCTCTTTCTCTCTCTCCCCTCTCTTTCTCTCTCTCCCCTCTCTTTCTCTCTCTCCCCTCTCTTTCTCTCTCTCCCCTCTCTTTCTCTCTCTCCCCTCTCTTTCTCTCTCTCCCCTCTCTTTCTCTCTCTCCCCTCTCTTTCTCTCTCTCCCCTCTCTTTCTCTCTCTCCCCTCTCTTTCTCTCTCTCCCCTCTCTTTCTCTCTCTCCCCTCTCTTTCTCTCTCTCCCCTCTCTTTCTCTCTCTCCCCTCTCTTTCTCTCTCTCCCCTCTCTTTCTCTCTCTCCCCTCTCTTTCTCTCTCTCCCCTCTCTTTCTCTCTCTCCCCTCTCTTTCTCTCTCTCCCCTCTCTTTCTCTCTCTCCCCTCTCTTTCTCTCTCTCCCCTCTCTTTCTCTCTCTCCCCTCTCTTTCTCTCTCTCCCCTCTCTTTCTCTCTCTCCCCTCTCTTTCTCTCTCTCCCCTCTCTTTCTCTCTCTCCCCTCTCTTTCTCTCTCTCCCCTCTCTTTCTCTCTCTCCCCTCTCTTTCTCTCTCTCCCCTCTCTTTCTCTCTCTCCCCTCTCTTTCTCTCTCTCCCCTCTCTTTCTCTCTCTCCCCTCTCTTTCTCTCTCTCCCCTCTCTTTCTCTCTCTCCCCTCTCTTTCTCTCTCTCCCCTCTCTTTCTCTCTCTCCCCTCTCTTTCTCTCTCTCCCCTCTCTTTCTCTCTCTCCCCTCTCTTTCTCTCTCTCCCCTCTCTTTCTCTCTCTCCCCTCTCTTTCTCTCTCTCCCCTCTCTTTCTCTCTCTCCCCTCTCTTTCTCTCTCTCCCCTCTCTTTCTCTCTCTCCCCTCTCTTTCTCTCTCTCCCCTCTCTTTCTCTCTCTCCCCTCTCTTTCTCTCTCTCCCCTCTCTTTCTCTCTCTCCCCTCTCTTTCTCTCTCTCCCCTCTCTTTCTCTCTCTCCCCTCTCTTTCTCTCTCTCCCCTCTCTTTCTCTCTCTCCCCTCTCTTTCTCTCTCTCCCCTCTCTTTCTCTCTCTCCCCTCTCTTTCTCTCTCTCCCCTCTCTTTCTCTCTCTCCCCTCTCTTTCTCTCTCTCCCCTCTCTTTCTCTCTCTCCCCTCTCTTTCTCTCTCTCCCCTCTCTTTCTCTCTCTCCCCTCTCTTTCTCTCTCTCCCCTCTCTTTCTCTCTCTCCCCTCTCTTTCTCTCTCTCCCCTCTCTTTCTCTCTCTCCCCTCTCTTTCTCTCTCTCCCCTCTCTTTCTCTCTCTCCCCTCTCTTTCTCCGTGTGTCTCTCTGTCTCTCTCCCTCTCTCCTTTTATTTCCATGCTTTTTTTTCACAGCAACAAGACGTGACTAACTTGAGCCTGTCTTCCTTTCTCTACCAACCTTGTGTTGGAATCTGCACCTGAGGGTAAGGAGAGGTTTGAACTTGAGGATGAGATTGTGAGGGGTGACAGGATGGTGTCACCAAAGTCCCTGGTGTGGATTCAACTGAAATTTGGTTGGATTCATGTGTGTGGAGGGTGGAAGATTTGTAACTGTCCAGGAACGCTTCACTGTGCAAAAGCTGCCCTTTCCCTTTTTCTTCAAAATATAAAGAAATGGGGATTTTAACCAGCTCCCGTACATGACTGTTGGGTTTTCTTTCCCCTCTTGCTCATGTTCCAGGTCCAGTTGCTGGTCTCCTCTCAGGATGTGGACAATTACAAGCAAATTAAAGCAGACCTGGACTTGCTGCGGTTAACGGTGGAGAAATCCGAACTCTGGGTGGAAAAGCGAGGAAGTTACGGCAGCAGTGAGACCCAAACTGAAGGAGCAGATGATGCGAAAGCTGAGGTGTGTGGAGGTTAAACCCCTGGGCTTTCCCCTTGGGTCCTGGTTTTCCAATGTGATTTACCTCAAATTGGTGTCACCAGCGCAAAATGTCTTAAAAACGTTAAGCTCACACTATGCTTCGATGATCTTTGCACTAATGGAAGACTTGAACCTTTCAGCATGAATGCTGACAAAGATATAAACTATCTGTAGGTGATAAGCCTAACTTATACCTTTGGTCCTTCACCTCAAGGAACAAATTGTTCTGGAAACAAGCCCCTGACCACACAATTGGCACATCTCTCTAGGATTAATTCATTACCAGTGCAAGTTCATATCAATTGGACTCATTTTTCAGGTCTTCAGGGAGACTTCAAGCTATTGAAAGCACCTAACCAGCCTGCCCTTGTAAAAGACACAACACAATATCCAACGGTTGATGTGATCATCAAATGGACAGCATTTGCTCAATAACCCCCAGTGTGTGGGTAGTTATGCAACCTCCTTGTGATTGTCAGTCAGGCTTACACTGCAGTCTGCTTTCCTGACCTCGAAGCTACACCTGTTAACACAGTCGTTGTTTCCTTTGCTCTACACCTGTTTCAAGTCAACAAAATAGCCATTCGCTGCCACCAAAAGAGAAAATGCTGGAAAATCTCAGCAGGTCTGGCAGCATCTGTAAAGAGGGAAAAGAGCTGACGTTTCGAGTCTAACTGACTCTTTGTCAAATAGCCATTCGCTGGTTCAGTTCTCAATGTAATCCCCTGACCAATCAGAGCAGCCCCTCTGGTTTAACATGCAAACAAGGTTTGGCAATTAATTGTCTGTCGTCATCAACTGGTGCTGGTGCATTCGTTTCAGAAGCACTTCTACTAATTGCCCAGGGACTGCAGCGGTTCAAGAAGGCAGCTCACCACTGCCTTCTGGGTAATTTGGGTTGGCCCAGCCGGTGACTCCCTTGTTCCTTGAAAGATTAGAGTGTCTCAAATTTTTGAGTTAAGCAATTCGCAGACAAAATGGAGTGAGAAAAAGAAACACTTTTCCAGTGGGCGTGTCTGAGGGAGAAGTTTGGACTTCATGGGATGGCAATGGAGTGGTGGTATTATCACTGGGCTGTTAATGTAGAGATCCCAAATAATGTTCCAAGGACCAGAGTTTGAATCGCATCATTGCCAAGGGTGGAATTTTAATTAATTTTTTAAAAAATCTGGAATTAAGAATCTAATGATGACAGTGAATCCAATGCCAATTATTGGAAAAACCCATCTGGGTCACTAATGTTCTCTCAGGAAGGCGTCTGGCCACCATGTGATTCCAGACCCACAGCAATGTGGTTGACTCTTAACTGTCCTCTGGGCAATTAGGGATGGGCAAGAGATGCTGGTCCAGCCAGCAATGCCCTCCTCTCATGAATGAATGACACGGTGTAGCCAGAATTGTGCCCCCTGCTTGATGCTTTCTGAACTGAAATGTGCACCACATCCTGTCTGCTTGACGCCTCTTAGTTCCATTGTTGATAGTCATCTAGTCCCCCATCAAACTGCTCTGAGAGGTGGAGTGGGGACCATGCTTTGCCCCTCAGTCATTGCTATAAACGTCATTCCAGTGTGTTTTCTGTTTTTTGAGAAAAAAACATGTACATGTCACTTTTTCCAGAGAAGTAGCTCCCAGATGCTGGGGAGTGTCCCTCTAGTCCCTTTTTAAATCTTTTCCCCCCTCACCTTAAATCCATGCCCTGTAGGTTTGAACTCCTCTACCCTATGGAAAAGACCTTGACCACTCCCCTTTATCTATGCCCCACCCCCCCCCATGAACTTGCAAACTTCTATAAGGTCACCCCCTCAACCTCGCAAACTCCAAAGGGAAAAAGTCCCAGGACAATCCAACCTCGTCTTATAATTCAAACCCAGTAACATCCTTGTGAATCATTTCTGGGCCCTTTCCAATTTAATCGTATCCTACCTATAGCGTGGTAACCAGATTAGTACCCAGTCCCCTCCAAGTGGCCTTACCAATGTCCAGTGCAGCCACAACACAACATCCCAACTCCTTTACTCAGTGCTCTGACCAATAAGGGCAGGTGTATCAAGACTTTCTTCTTCACCCTGTTTACCTGCAACACCACTTCCAAAGAGCTACCCCTTGGTCTCTTTACCCGGTACCCAACTATTAAGCCCTAGTTTGTCATACCAAAATGCAACACCTCGCATTTATCTGAACTAAGCTCTATCTGCTGCTCCTCAGCCCATTGGCTCATCTGATCAAGATCCTGTTGGACTCCTGGTTAATAGAAAAAAATGTAATTTTCCTGAGGCAGTAGATTTAACATTTAATCTTTCTTGGTGTAATAACTCCTGTCTCTAATTTTTCTTTTCCTGTTTCCGTTTTTGAAGGATCCTGGAATTCTGAGCCCTGTGCAAGATGGCAACAAGAAACCACAAATTGACAGCAACAGCAGCAACAACTACAGGGTTGTGAAAGAGGTGCGTAATTCTTGGCATCTGTATTACTTGGTAACTGCACAAAAATCAAAATACAACTCCCAGGGTAGCTCTCCATATCACCCGTCCCATCTTGTAAAAGCACTGTGTGCTGGTATTTGAGGGCATTGGATCATTTTCCAGAAGTTTCCAGAAGAAGGCCATGCATTCCTTGAATCTAAACCCCTATATACAAGGTGCCAGGAACTAACTGCTGCATTGTATCTAAAATGCCAGGAACAGACTATTTTTTTAAACTAAACCTAAAATGTTTATATACATGGACAGGAAGACTGATTCAGTGCCATGCAGCAAATGACAGTGGGACAAATACATCAGAGTTAAAAAATCACCCAACACCAGGTTATAGTCCAACAGATTTAATTGGAAGCACCAGCTTTCGAAGTGTCACTCCTTCATCAGGTGGTTGTGGAGAATACCTGATGAAGGAGCGTCGCTCCGAAAGCTAGTGCTTCCAATTAAACCTGTTGGACTATAACCTGGTGTTGGGTGATTTTTAACTTTGTACACCCCAGTCCAACACCGGCATCTCCAAATCATGAAATACATTGGAAACAGTCTTAAAAATAACAAATGCTGGAGATCACAGCGGGTTAGACAACATCCGTGGAGAGAGAGCAAGCTAACGTTTCGAGTCTAGGTGATTTGATTCATCTGATGAATCTGTCTACAAAGGGTTAAGCCAGCTTCTCCAGCACTCGGTACCACAGCCTCCATAACGTCGAGTTCCATCACTTGAGATCAGCTGTTTTTCCTTATTATTGCTCTGTTGTGTTTCTCCTTCCCTATTCCTATTCCTTGTCCTTCCTGCTGTATCCCATCGGTAACACTGACCTTTATATCAGTTTGTTGAGAGACATTGACCTGACCCGTTTTGATTTGATTTATTATTGTCACATGTACCTAGGTAGCAGTGAAAAGTTTTGTTTTGCCTGGAGTGCAGGCAGATCAGATCATTTCAAGCGTTTTAGGGAACAGAGTGTTAACTCCCTCCACGGATACTGCTTGACCTGCTGAACTTGTTTTTTCTGTTGCTTGGTATGGCCCAGTAACATATGACAATGATGAGCAGGATTAAAAACAACTGGTCCTTATGTGATAATGTCCAGAGAATTATGCTGCCAACGGCCCTCTGCACTTACATAACATCCTGGGAGATTCCAGAAAGACTGAGTGACATCCGACTCTGATAAGGGAGGAAATCTCTGTGAAATTGCAGTCCAAAGGTGTTCAGGTTAGGGGGATTCCATGGTGAATGTGGTGTTATGGGGATAGGGTCAGGGGCTGGGTCTGGGTGGGATGCTCATCAGCAGGTTAGTGCAGAGTCTATGGGCCAAATGGCTCTTTCCAAACTGTAGGGATTCTAGGATTCTAAGATTTCTGTGTGTTTTGTTCTGGCAGTTACCTCCCATCATGTGTGCCATTTGTTTGCTGTTAAAGCACTTACTTCCTGTACTGTGCAAAAGCAACGATCGGTGCCATCTTGAACTGTCCTACGTGTCCATCTTCCTTCCCACCTATCCGCTCCACCGTCCTCTCTGACCTATCACCATCACTCACCCACCCCCACCGCATCTACATATCGCCTTCCCAGGTACCTCACCCCCACCCCCATCCTCCCACTTACCTCTCAGCTCCCTTCCTTCCCTCCGCCAAATTCCTGATGAAGGGCTTATGCCCAAAACTATCCAAAAATCACTGTCTCTTGATCTGAATGGCTTATTAGGACCACTGCAGAGCGCAGTTAAGACCCCAAATGTAATGGGGTCTGGAGTCACATGTAGACCGGACCAGGTAAGGATGGCAGATTTCCTTCCCTAAAGGACATTAGTTAACCAGATGGGATGTCACAACAATCAACATGGTTGCCATTAGGTCAGTTTTATGATTCAAGGTCTTTACTGAATTCAGATTTCACAATCTGCCGCAGTGGGTTTCGAACCCTTCTGCCCAGAACAATAAACTGGAGTTTGGGACTCTCCTGCTCCTGGGCTGCTGTCTGACCTGCTTTTCCAGTACCACACTTTTCCACTCTGACTCTCCAGCATCTGCAGTCCTCGCTTTCTATCAACCCAGCTCCCAACCGACCACAAAGTCAAAACCCACTGCGTTTGAAAAATGTAATTGAGCCAGCTCGCTTGCTGTAGTCAAGCAAGCTCCAGCTCTGCTGTCAGTGCCTTTGTGTGCAGTCTGTGATAGCCTTGACCCCACTGTAACACCCCACACCAGCAATCGCCCATTCCCCACACACTGATTGCTCCTGAAAGACACCAAGTACTTAATACCTAGTCTATTCAACTCCTGTGTCAACTCCTATTTCCCATTCTGTACTGGACTATCAACAAGGCTGCCATCCAGGCTAGTCAATGTTTTGTCAGTCTCTGTCAAGGCAAGTTACTGGACTGGTAATCCCAAACTCCAGTTTATTGTTCTGGACACAAGGGTTCGACACCCACTGCAGCAGATTGTGAAAACTGAATTCAGTAAAGGCCTTGAATCATAAAACTGACCTAATGGCAACCATGTTGATTGTTGTGACATCCCATCTGGTTCACTGATGTCCTTTAGGGGAGGAAATCTGCCATCCTTACCTGGTGCGGCCTACACATGACTCCAGACCCCATTACATTTGGGGTCTTAACTGCACTCTGCAGTGGTCCTAATAAGCCATTCAGATCAAGAGACAGACAGTGATTTTTAAGAAGATTTGTAGGTTGAGGTTCTGAATGTAAGTTTGCTCGGTGAGCTGGAAGGTTTGTTCTCAGATGTTTCGTCACCATGCTAGGTAACATCATCGGTGAAGTGCTGGTGTTATGTCCCGCTTTCTGTTTATGGGTCTTGGTTTCTTAAGGTGGGTGATGTTATTTCTAGTTGCTCTTCTCAGAGGGTGGAGGATGGAGTCCAAATCGATGTGTTTGTTAATGGAGTTCCGGTTGGAATGCCAGGCCTCAAGGAATTCCTGTGCCTGCCTCTGAGCAACGGGCAGATAGGAACAGGCAATAAATGCTGCCCCAGCCAGTGATGTCCACATCCAATTAACAAATTTTTAAAATAAATGTCACTTCTACAAGAGCAGGGGGTGACTGTTGTTAAACCTATATAAGGCACTTATTAGATCTCAGCTGGAGTATTTGTTTTAAGCGGTGAGTGCCACATTATTGGAAACCTGTGAATGCACTGGACAGTGAGCAGAGCAGTTTGTGAGAACAGCTCCAGGAATGAGAAACTTCAGTGATGAGGATAGATTGTTAAAAATCACCCAACACCAGGTTATAGTCCAACGGGTTTAATTGGAAGCACATCTCCTTTCGGAGCGACGCTCCTTCATCAGGTGATAGTGGAGGGCTCGATCGTAACACAGAATTTATAGCAAAAAATTTACAATGTGATGTATCTGAAATCATACATTGAAAAGTTGATTGTCTGTTAAGATAGATTGAAGAGGTTGGGACTGTTTACCACGGAGAGAAGGCAGCTGAGGGGACACTTGATAGATTGTTTTTCAAAATCATGGGTGGCCTGAATAGGGTGGCCAGGGAGTCATTGTTCCTGATCATTACGGATCAAGAACCACAGGCTTTAAAGTGATCTGCAAAAGAAGCAAGGTGGCGGGGGTGGGAAACCCTTTTCTCATGTAATGAGTAGTCTGGATCTGGAATGCACTGCCTGGCAGTATGGTGGAGGCTGGTCCAATAGAAACATTCAAGGGGGCGCTGGCTGGTTATTTGGATAGCAACAGTCTGCAAGGGTTTGAAGAAACGTCAGGTGATTGGCAGTAAGTCATGATGCACATTTAACAAGCCAGTCGTGACATGATGGGCCAAATGGCCTCTTCTGCAGGGTGACCCCTCTATGATGCTGTGATTCTCAGCCTGTGTTGCCGATCTGAGTAATCTATGGTCTTTGAAAAGCTGGGAGTAATCTGGTCAGGCCTTGGAGCGAGAGATCTTTAATAGACTTGCTGATGTGATGTGTGGTAGTTGCCGTGACAGTCTGCGGGACACTGAGTACCACTCAGGCACTGCGTTTCTCCTTTTTCCAGATCTTGATCCGGCTCAGTAAACTGTGTGTCCAGAGCATGAGGCGGAGCAGGAGTCAGCAGCAACGCTTGCTGAAGAACATGGGAGCCCACACCGCCGTGCTAGACCTTCTCCAAATCCCCTACGAGAAGGTAACTCAACAGGCAGCATAGGCTTTCAGTGAAGGGGAAAGGAGATGGCCTTATTCTCACCCGTTTCCATTTTATGTCGTTTTTGACTGCAGACGGACAGCAAAATGAACGAAATCATGAACCTGGCCCATGGCTTTGTGCAGAATTTCTGTGCGGGAAATCCGCAGAATCAGGCCCTCCTCCATAAACACCTCAACTTGTTCCTTACGCCCAGTGTGAGTATCAGACCTTCTCATCTTTGTGTGTTATCATGAGCGCAGTATACATAGCTGCACTGTCGTATCCCTATCGTCGTGCCGTAATATCATTGCTTAAGGTCCCTGAATGATTTGCATTGCAAATCTATTTATGACTTTACACATGTCTTTGCCACTTTCTCCATTTAAAGTTGAAAGACTTCAGGTATACAGTTCTTTGAAACTTGAGTCACAGGTAGATTAGGGTGGTTAAGGAGGCATTTAGCACTCTTGTCTCCATTGCTCAGAGGTTTGAGTACAGCAGCTGGGACGTCATGTTGGCATTGCACAGAATGTGGGTGAGGCCTCTTCTAGAGTACTGTGTGCACTTCTGCCTGCCCTGTTTTAGTAGGATATTACGAAGGAGAAAGTGAGGTCTGCAGATGCTGGAGATCAGAGCTGTAAATGTGTTGCTGGAAAAGCGCAGCAGGTCAGGCAGCATCCAGGGAACAGGAGAATTGACGTTTCAGGCATAAGCCATTCTTCAGGAATGAGGAATGTTTGTCCAGCAGGCTAAGATAAAAGGTAGGGAGGAGGGACTTGGGGGAGGGGCGTCGGAAATGTGATAGGTGGAAAGAGGTCAAGGTGAGGGTGATAGGTCAGACGGGGGTGGGGGCGGAGAGGTCGGGAAGAAGATTGCAGGTTAGGAAGGCGGTGCTGAGTT
>NC_057732.1:5088456-5091495 GCF_004010195.1 Chiloscyllium plagiosum
TAGGGCTATGGGTGGTTTGCGCTTCAGCGGGTCGGTGTGGACTTGTTGGGCCGAAGGGCCTGTTTCCGCACTGTAAAGTAATCTAATCTAATCTAATCTAATCTCCTGTTCCCTGGATGCTGTCTGACCTGCTGCGCTTTTCCAGCAACACATTTTCAGCTAGGATATTACTAAACTGGAGAGGGTTCAGAAAAGATTTACCAGGATGGTGCCAGGAATGGAAGGTTTGAGTTAAAAAGAGAGGCTGGATAGGCTGGGACTCTTTTCACTGGAACATATGTGGCTGAGGGGTGACCTTATTCATAGAACATCCACTCTTATCCAAATGTTTATCCAATGACCGCTTAAGTACCCTTAAAGTTGGCAAGTCTAGGTTTGTAAAATCAGGAGGGGCACCGATAGGGCGAATAACAAGGGTCTTTTCCCAAGGGTGGGGGAGTTCAAAAGTTAGGGGGCACATTTTTAAGGTGAGAGGAGAAAGATATAAAAAGGGCAGGAGGGGCAACTTGTTTTTACACAAGATGGTTCACGTGGAGTGAACTTGCAGAAAAAGTGGTGGATGCAGGTACAATTACAACGTTTAAAAGACCTTTGGATAAGTACATGATTAGGAAAGGTTTGGTGGGTTATGAGTCAAGCGCAGACAGGTGGGACTAGTTTATTTTGGGAACATGGTCGGTGTGAACTGGTTGGATGGAAGGGTCTCTTTCCTGTGTGATTCTGACGGTTACCAGAGATTCCAGGGCAGTACTGAGGGACTGCAGTGCCTGAGGTCTCAGTTTTCTGATATAATGTGAAACCAAGGTAACATTTATCCATCAGAACTTCCTTTATGATAAAAACTATGGCACTAAAATAGCTCATCTGATCATTTTATTTAAATACTGTTTGTGGGAGCTGTGTAGCAATTTGCTGCAAAGTTCCCTACATTGAAATACTGACGGCACTTTGAATCAACTTGATTGCCTGTGGAGTGTGTGAGGTCGTTCTAAAGACATGAATAGTGTTAAGACAGCTTTCTCTCTCTTCCCAATTCCCCCCTGCATTGTCCCTCTCCCCTCTTGCAATCTCTGCCTAAACCCATGGGTTTATAGTTCTTGCTATACAAAGGTAGGTTAAGTTGAGAGAGTGGTGCTGGGAAAGCACAGCAGGTCAGGCAGCATCCGAGGAGCTGAAGAATCGATGTTTCGGGCAAAAGCCCTTCAGCAGGAAGGTAAGTTAAGCCCTTCACATGTTTGTTAACACAAGACAAAGGAACTGTTCTGCCACAGGTATGGTCACTGCACCGTAACAGCTCTTGTTCCCGAGTCCGAACCTTTTCCCAGTTAGTATCGGCGACTCGTTCTCACAACCCGCACATACGCACACACACTCGATCGGCGCAGTATTTGCAACATTAACGCTCCGGATGTGAATGTTCGTGTTCTGTTCCTGCAGCTCCTGGAAGCCGAAACTGTGCGACACATTTTTCTAAACAATTACCACCTCTGCAATGAAATCAGCGAGAGGGTGGTCCAGCACTTTGTGCACTGCATCGAGACACACGGTCGACACGTGCTGTACCTGAAGTTCTTACAGACCATTGTCAAAGCGGATGGAAAGTATGTGAAGAAGTGTCAAGATATGGTCATGACTGAGGTAAAGGAAAAGGTCAAGGTATGGGGATGAAATGTCTTACAGTACTGAGAACTTCACAAAGGGATTTCGGCCATTGTTGGCTTCTTCCATCCTTTAAAAATAAGAGGTGGCCCATTTAAAACCGAGATGACAAAATAATTCTGAGGTTTTCGAGTGGCTTTGGAATTCCCTCCCTGAAAAGGCAAACGTGGATAGTCATAGAGATTAACAGCACAGAAAAGTGGCCCTTCAGCCCATTGTGTCTGTGCCAATCAAAAGCAGTCACCTAACTGTTCGAATCCCATTGATAGATTCTCGGTTAGAAGAAAGTTTATCAGGGAACTGCAGAAATGTCGAGTTGAGGTTAAAATTGGATCAGCCATGATCTTATTGAATGGAAGATCAGGCTCAATAAGCCTTTGCAATGATGCAGCAAGTGCAAACTCACATGAACACGAGTCAGAGGGGTAGGAGGAGGCCATTCAGCCCCTCAAACCTGCTCTGCCATTCCGGCAGATCATGGTTAATCTGGCTGGGGGCTGATCTCTGATTTTCGCTCTGTCCCCTCATGACCCTTGACTCCTTTATCTATCAGAAGTCAAGCTGTTTTGGTGTTAGATTTAATTGGCAGTAATTTATCAGCATTTAATTTCACACAGAAGCACTGACGCACTTTATACAAGAACCTTGACTTTCCCAAACCCAAGTGGTTGAGATTTCAATGGCCTTTTACCAGTCTGTCCCTTCATTTGTGGCTTTGTACATCCTGCACTCCATAGCCCAGTTCATCCACACTGGATGGACATTGTGTGTAGGATGACCCTTCAGTTCAGCACAGGCTGAGTGTCACACCGTCAGTGTGTTGTCGCAGGTGGTATGTTTAAGAGGAGATGGGCATTACTTTGCGTACATGATCTGATGTACCCTAGGACTCTGTGGAAAGCGAGGGAATTGATTGCTGGGCCCCTTGCTGAGATATTTGTATAATCGATTGTCACATTTGAGGTACTGGAAGACTGAAGGTTGGCAAACGTGGTGCCACTACTTAAGAAAGGCAGTAAGGAAAAGCCAGGGAACTATAGACCAGTGAGCCTGACGTCTATGGTAGGCAAGTTGTTGGAGGGAATCCGGAGGGACAGGGTTTACATGCATTTGGAAAGGCAAGGACTGATTAGCATAGTCATCATGGCTTTGTGCATGGGAAATCATGTCTTACAAACTTGATTGTTACTTCCTCCAAAAACAAAGAGGATTGATGAGGGCAGAGCAGTGGACGTGATCTATATGGACTTCAGTAAGACGTTTGACAAGGTTCCTCATTGTAGTCTGGTTAGCAAGGTTAGATCTCATGGGAGGAGAAAGTGAGGACTGCAGATGTTGGAGATCAGATCTGAAAATGTGTTGCTGGAAAAGCGCAACAGG
>NC_057732.1:5091541-5129891 GCF_004010195.1 Chiloscyllium plagiosum
TATCTTTTATCTTAGCCTGCTGTACAAACTTTCCTCATTCTTGAAAAAGGGCTTAGATCATATGGGATACAGGGAGAATCTGCCATTTTGGATACAGAATTGGTTCAAAGGTAGAAGACAGAGGGTGGTGGTGGAGGGTTGTTTTTCAGACTGGAGGCCTGTGACCAGTGGAGTGCCACAAGGATTGGTGCTGGATCCACTGCTTTCCGTCATGTATATAATTTGTGTATAAACGTAAGAGGTATAGTTAGTGTGTTTATGGATGACACCAAAATTAGAGGTGGACGATGAAGATTACCTCAGAGAACAATGAGATTTTGACCAGATGGGCGAATGGGCTGAGAAGTGGCAGATGGAGTTTAATTCAGATAAATGTGAGGTGCTACATTTTGAAAAGGCAAATAGGGCAGGACTTGCACACCTAAATGGTAAAGGTCCTGGGGAATTGGGAGGTCATGTTGCGGCTGTACAGGACATTGGTTAGGCCACTTTTGTAATATTGTGTGCAATTCTGGTCTCCCTCCTTTTAGAAGGATGTTGTGAAACTTGAAAGATTGCAGATAAGATTTATAAAGGTGTTGCCAGGGTGGAGGATTTGAACTATAGGGAGATGCTGATTAGACTGGGGCTGTTTTCCCTGGGGCGTCGGAGGCAGAGGGATGATCTTAGAGGTTTATAAAATCATGAGAGGAATGGAGAGGATAAATTGACAAAGTCTTTATCCTGGGGTGAGGGAGTCCAGAACTAGAGTGAGAGGAGAAAACGTTAAAAGGGACCTAAGAGGCAACTTCTTAACGCAGAGGGTGGTGCGTGTATGGAATGAGCTGCCAGAGGAAGTGGTAGAGGCTGGTACAATTGCAACATTTAAAAGGCATCTGGATGGATAGATGCTTAGGAAGGGTTTGGGAGGATATGGGCCAAGTGCTGGCAAGGGGGACTAGATTGGGTTGGGATATCTGGTCGGCATGGATGGAGTTGGACCAAAGTGTCTGTTTCCGTGCTGTACATCTCTGACTCTGTGATCCATTTGACCTCATTCAGGGAAAGGCAGGCAACTCCAGCCTTTTAAACCAAGGCTATCCAGAGAAAAATTGGATCTACCCCAAATGTTGCCGCATTGCTGTTTGTAGGATTCTGCTGTGCACAGGGAGGCTTTCATTAATCTAACCAATTGTTTGTGATCCTTTTGGAAGATGGGTTGTCCGTATGTCGTTGGTGGTGGGGGGTGGTGGTTGGGAGGGGGCGGGGGGTGGTATTCATGCTCAACACAATGAGGCCGGGACCCTTTGGCATGACATTCTGTCTGGTTTCACTCCTGCGTTATTACTAACAGATGCAATTCTCCATTAGCTTTTGATAACTGTTGCTGTGTCCTTGATGTTTCTTGTAGCTGGCCAATGGGGGAGAGGACGTGCTGGTGTTTTACAACGATCGGGCATCGTTCCCTCACCTTCTCCAAATGATGGCCTCCGAACATGACCGCAGCGATGAAAACGGAGCCCTCAACTACCACATCACCCTGGTCGAGCTGCTCGCTGCCTGCACCGAGGGCAAGAATGTGTACACGGAAATCAAGTGCAATTCCCTCCTCCCCTTGGACGACATTGTGAGGGTGGTAACGCACGAGGACTGCATCCCTGAGGTAGGTCCCCAGCCTCATCTCTTTCTCTTTCTGTTTCCAAGGCGGCAGCAGCTACGTGGGTGACAGCTGAGATTTTAGTTTGCTCTTTACAGTCTTGGGAAGGTATGCTGTTGGAGCAGGATTAGATCTTTGAGGCCTCCTCTCCACCAATCTCAGATCATGGCTGTGGGCTCAACCGCATTTCCCTTGCTGCCCAGGGCTGGACTCACCCACCCACCTACAATCTAGGAGCTAACCCTTCCCTGAATACGTTCAGCAGCAGAACCTACTCTACTTTCTGGAGAATTCCGCAGATTAACAACTCCACAAAAACAGACTTCTCCTCTTACCGGTCTTAAATGAGAGACCTCTAATTCTTGCCTATCACTCAGAGTTATACAGCATGGAAACAGACCCTTTGGCCCTACCAGTCCACACAGACCATTATCCCAAACTAAACTAGTCCCCCCTGCCTGTATCCTTTCAAACATTGCTTATTCATGTACTCATCCAAATGTCTTTTAAATATTAGAACTGTGCCCACATCCTCCACCACCTCTGGAAGTTCATTCCACATGTGAACCATTCTTCGTATTTAAAAAAATTGTCCCTCAGACCTTTTTTCAATCTTTCTCCTCTCACCTTAAAAATATGTCCCCAGTCTTAAAATCATCCCCCGAGAGAAAAGGCACTTGGCATTCACTTATCTATGATTTTATAAATATCTATAAGGTCTACCCTCAACCTCCTACACTCCAGTGATAAAAGCCGTAGTCTATCCAGCCCCTCTCTATAACTCCATCCTCAGCAACATCCTGGTAAATCTCTTCTGAATAAATCTCTTCTGAACTCTCTCCAGCTGGATAATATCCTTCCTATAACAGGGAGACCAGAACTGAACACAGTATTCCAGACGAGGCCTCACCAATGTCCTGTACAACCTCAGCATGACTTCCCAGCTCCTATACTCAAAGGCCTGAACAATGAAGGCAAGCCTGCTGGACACCTTCTTAACCTGTGGGTGGAGCATCGTCCCAGTGTCCACTCTATCCAATTCTTCCTGGATCTTCTATGTTTGAATAAGACCACCTCTCATTCTCTTAAACTCTAATGGCCCAGCCTCTCCAACCTTTCCTTGCAGGGTAACCTACTGATCCCTTGAAATTTGGGCTAATTTCTGCAGACAACTTGCAATAAAAGAAAAAGGCTGTATGATTAGGAAGGAGATGGTAGAAGATATGGAGGAAATTGATCTTCTCACCAGTATTTAATGTTCATCCAACTCTACACTTCTGATCTCCATATTCTAGAAAGGATAGAGAGGCACGAGGGAAGATGCAAAAGACACTGAGCAGAATGATTCAAGAACTGAGAGATTAAGGACATGAGGACAGATTGGGTGGACTGATGTTCTTTTTAGCAACAGAGAAAAGGCTGAGGGATGATTATTGAGGTCATGAAAACCTGTAAAATGTAACAAGATGAGACAGGGTAAATGCAGGAGGGATGTTTCCAACGACCAGGCAGTCCAGAACCAGGGATCCCAGTCTGAGGATATGGAGTAGGCTGTTTAGGATTGAGTTGAGAAATATTTTCACCCAGAGAGTGGGGAGCCTGTGGAATTCTCTGTCACAGGAAGCAGTTGAGGCCAAAACATTGAATGTTTTCAAAAAGGAGTTAGATTATAGTTCTTAGGACTGAAGGGATCAAAGGATTTGGGGAGAAGGAGCAGGTGACTGAGTTGGATGATCATCAGTGATCACAATGATTAGCAGAACAGGCCTGTAGGGCCAAGTGGCCTATAGCTGCTCTTGTTTTCCATGTGTCTATGAAAAGGGTTCAGAGGGATATCCATAGACAATCCACTGTGGGGTTGACCAAAGTTAGAGGCTATTAATCTGAGGTCCAGCCGGGAACTTTGGAGAAATTCCTTGATCTAGAGAAAGGTGAGAATGTCCGGAATCCAGTCTCTCAAGGATTTTCCAAGGTGGTTCGTTTCGATGCATTTAAGCCACAATTCAATGGATATTTGAGGAAGTAAGGGATAGGAGGATGTGCAGGTAGTGTGTAAGTTGGAGGTGGGGGTGGGGGGGGCGGCGGTGGGGTGAAGGTAAACACTGGGATATACCTGGTGGTTTGTAGCTAGAAGTTCTGTCTAACTGTTCCATACAGATCAAAGCTTTCTGTTAGCAACTTTGTCAAATTATTTTTAACCCCTTGGTTAACTTTGTTCATAAAGTCGGGCATCTGCACAATTCCAATCATTGGAATTCTGAGTTACTCTCCATTTAATTCACAATAAAACTGAGCTAACCACACTCTGAATCAAGAGGACAAATTCCTCACATCTCCTACTCCACCCCTCCACGTCCCCTCTGGCTAATATTCAATCTCCCCACCCTACCCTATGCCTTCACCCCACTGTGCCCCCTCTGCCCACCCTCAATCTGCCCCCATTCCTGGCTCCTCTTCTACATCCTGGCTCTAGTCTTCCAACCCCTCTCCCTACCCCAACGATACTCTCCCACAGAATCCCCTGTCTACACCTCCCCACCCACAGCTCCCTCCCCTTCTTCACCAACTCTTTTTTTTTCCTCCCCTCCCCCCCCTCCCCCAAATACTCTGTGAGGGTCCTCAGAGAGACTGAAGTCAGTGAGCCCTGGGATAAATGGGGCCTCTAACTGGCCCCCACCATGCCATACCTAAACAATGTTTGTGAGACTTGAGAGCAAATGTCGAACGTTTTGGGTGGGTCACCACTTTGTGCCACTAACAGCGTACTTACTGAGGGGTCAAAGACATTTTGGGGACCGGATGCCAGGCAGCAATGTTGCCTTCAGTGGGCGTTTGGTACCAGGCTCCTGTTTCCTTCCTTCAGTGTGTATCAGCTAACTTTCTTCAGTTATCCCCCGTTCACCAGTAAAACGGTGTCCACCGCAGTGCTCACTAGTGGTTACTCCCTTACTCCTGCAGGTGTTGTCCTGCCTGCCTTTTGATATTCTGCCATGAACCACAGTGGGGGCCAGTCGCTTTTGCAATCCTCTCCAAGTCCCTGCTTGCTCACCCTCCCATTTCTCTTGTCCTCTTCCACTTATCACGACCGTCTCAAAATCTATCCAAACTTTCCCCTCACCTAAGCTGGCCTCCTTCAAAATCCTCACAGTTTAAGAATGAAGATTTAAATGACCTAGAGAAAGGATTAGATTAGATTCCCTACAGTGTGGAAACAGGCCCTTCAGCCCAACAAGTCCACACCCACCCTCCGAAGAGTAACCCACGCAGACCCATTCCCCTACCTTACATTTACCCCTGACTAATGCACCTAACACCATGGGCAATTTAGCATGGCAAAAATGAGGGCTGCAGATGCTGGAAACCAGAGACTAGATTAGAGTGGTGCTGGAAAAGCACAACAGGTCAGGCAGCATTCGAGGAGCAGGAAAATCAACGTTTTGGGCAAAAGCCCTTCATCAGGAATGGCTGGCCAGTTCACCTGACCTGCACATCTTTGGACTGTGGGAGGAAACCGGAGCACCCGGAGGAAACCCACACAGACACGGGGAGAATGTGCAAACTCCACACAGACAGTCACGCAAGGCGGGAATTGAACCCGGATCCCTGGCGCTGTGAGGCAGCGTGCTAACCACTGAGCCACTGTGCCGCCCATGAAGGAGTATGTAGAGAAAATTAACTGAGGCATCAAAAATCTCTCTTTTCTTAGCCGTAGCTCCTTTAATGGGATCTCTCCTTGTGGTGAACCTGGGGGGGAAAAGAAACAGCATTTCTTGTCCTTGCAGGTGAAAAAAGCATACGTTAATTTTGTGAATCATTGCTACGTGGACACAGAGGTGGAGATGAAAGAGATTTACACCAGCAACCACATCTGGAAACTCTTTGAGAATTTTGTTGTCGACATGGTTCGGGTAAGTCTCGCAGAGGAACCTCCTCTATGATTTGAGCAGGCATCCAGAATAGACTGAAGGTGAAATTTCCCATTAAACGTGAAGCAGGTTAAGTCAGGCTGTCTTCAGTGTATCACAAGGACTGAAATAAAAATGCAAAGTGCTGGAGAAAGTCTGTCAGTGTTGTTTTGGATCAGAATATATTCAGAAGATTAGTCTGCACCCTTTTTCTTAATTTAAAGGTAACGTGCCAGATGCAATTCATTTGGTCAAATTACCAGGCTTGAAACAAAACACACTTTGTTCACGAACTATAATTAAAATACAGACAAAATGAAAAGAAAAGAATTGGCTTAACTTTAACGCTCTCAAAATGCTTAACAGAATTACATATATATTAACTATTACTAATTAACTGTTCCAGTAAAGTAACATCCCATTAGCACACCATTGGCAAAGGCACATTCAGTAAGTTAAATTGCCTCACATGGAATTGTAGCAGCAGGAAGAGCCCCCCCCACCTTTTAGCTGTAACAGAGAGGAATAAGAGCTTCCACATCCGGCGTCAAGAGCCTGGAAACTGCTGAAAGCTAAAACCGAAAATCCTAGAGCTTTTGAGAGCTTGACCTCACCCATTCAGGCTGCTTCTATTGTTCCAGCTTTTTAAAAATAAATCCCAAGGCCCCTCAAGCTGTTTACTTTATTGACCTTTGAAGCAGGCCACTCGATACCTGTAGTCTCTTTGTGGAAAAAATGGACAAAATACACCTCTTCAAGCCATTATATCATCACTCCATCTGTTGACAGACGGAAACAAAGTTAATATTGCAAGCCCTCACTGGATTTGAAATATTAACTTTTCAGAAGAAGCTGAATCATACTAATTTGTTACAAAGAGGAGTCATATTTGACTCAAAACACCACCTCTTTGTCTCACTGTAGACTCTGAAAGATTTTTTGAATATTTTCAGCATTTTCTGTTTTAATTCAGACCTTCAGCATGTGCAGCATTTTGCTTTTGGTATTTGGAGTTTGAAAGAAAGATCTTGGTCTATAAGAATCTTTGTTGACAGCCCGAGAGTAAATCTACATAGCTGTAGTAAATATTGCCCCAAATAAGTAGTGACTGAATTGTAAATCTTTGAAAACACAGGAGCTGAATATTATTTGTAATGTCAAAGTTATACAGTGTTATCCGAAATCTGCAAACCAATACTAATGTAAGAGAGAGGATTTAACCAGATGTCAGAATTTTTAAAAAATTCTGCTTTTGATGAAGGGGCGAGGTGACAAGATTGGTTCCCCAACAGATGCTCCTTCTTAGATACTCCATTGTAATTTTGAGGTTGTGGGTTCAAACCCCACACCCAAGGGTTGGGAATGATGGTTAGCTTGCTCCACCCATGCAGTGCTGAGGTGTCAGTGGAGAGCTGTGTTTTAGAGATGAGGTCCAAATGAGGCCTCGTTGGTTCGACAGAAACGATTCGATAATGGCGTTTTGTGGAAGGGCAGGCTCCCAAGTGTTTGGCCGATTTTTTTTTAATCTCTCTATGCACATCACCATTACACAGATGGTGCCAATAAATGATCCCATTATTGTGAGCAAAATGGCTGCCGTGTTTCCTACATTCCAACAATAGCTCCACTCCAAAACTAACTTCCTTTGGCTCCAAGGCATTTTGGAACATCCTGAGGTGGTGATAGGCAGGATGTAAATTCCAGATTTTTTAAAAATAGAATTGAAAATAGTGTGCGATGTCAGACTGTTGGCCAATCTCTGTCCCCCCTGCCTTTCTATTGGGCATTAGCATTTGTTATCCCTGCTGCTTGAATCAAGGGATGTTGACAAACTTGACCAATTCACCTGAAGTTTGAATCCACTGTGTTTTGGTTTGCCCTTCCATTTATTGAACTCCCGTCATCCCCTTTTGGCTGTTGTCTCTTGAGTTCACTTGCCTCCTTGATTTGAGGTTAACTGTCATGAACTGTCTGTTTTGATGAAGGTTTGCAACACTACAACAGACAGGAAACATGCTGATACTGCGTTGGAGAAATACATGACAGACACAGTAATGAGTATCATCAGTGGCTTCTTCAGCTCTCCATTCTCTGATAACAGCACCAGTCTACAAGTAAGTCATCTTTGTGATAACCTGTCTCCTGAATTATATAACTTGCTGAATTATGTATTCATAGTGTCATACAGCATAGAAACAGACTCTTCAGTCCAACCAGTCCATGCCAATCATAATCCCAAACTAAACTAGTCCCATTTGCCTGCACTGGCCCATACCCCTCCAAACATTTCTCATTCATGTAGTTGTCTAAATGTCTTTTAAACATTGTAAGTGTACCTACATCCACTACTTCAACTGAACCACACTCTGTGGGGAAAAGAAATTGCCCGTCATGCCTGTTTAAAATCTTTCTCCTCTCACCTTAAAAATATTGAAATCCCTATTCCTACACAAAAGAGACTTGCTATTCACCTTATTGATCCCTCTCATGATTTTACAAACCTCTATGAGACCACCCTTCAAACACCTCCACTCCAGAGAAGAAAGTTCCAGCTTTTCCAGTCATTGTCAACCTTTCATCCCTGGCAATATCCTGGTAAATCTCTTCTGAACCCTCTCTGACTTCCTGTACCTTTGCAATAACAGGGTGACCAAAACTGGACATGATAGTCCAGAAGTGGCCTCACCAACCTCCCATACAAGCTCAACATAGCATCCCAATTCCTATAGTTAAAGGTCTGAGCGATGAACGGAAGCATGCTAAATGCCACCTTTGCCTGGTGCTAAGAATTAATTAGTTAAAAATGAACCATTCCTCAGCACATGGGGCTGTCCAAAGACCATCTGGTGAGCGTTGTTACATTTCTGAAATTCCCTTTTCCTAAGGGTTCATGTTTGCAATTTAAGGGTGAATAATTATTTCCAGATAGATGGTGGGAAGTTTAACTGTGGACAATGTTTGTATGTGCAAGTGTGCTTTATTCTTTTCAGTATGTGGTTAGTAGAGCATACAGTATCTGGGTTTAATCAACACGGGCACAGAATACAAAAATAAGGAAGTTATGGCAGATCGTTATAAAGATCTGGGTTAGCCTCCGTTGTCCAGTCCGGAAAGATGTGAGGACAATAGCGGATCCAGGAAAGGATCATGAAAATGCTTCCAGGGATGAGGACCTTCAGCTAGGTGTATAAATGGGGAGTGTTCGCCTTGGGAAACAAAGTTTGAGAGGACATTTGATTGAGATGCTGAAAACCACAAGAGTTTGAACAGAGAGAGGGGAGAAACTGTTGAGAACCAGATGATAGCAATAGGTGGAGACTGGCAAAACAGTGCACAACCGCACTTTTTACCAGCGAGGGGATAGGATTGGGTTATACTGCCGGAGAATGCGGTGGAAACAGACTCAGATAGGGCTTTCAGAAGGAATTGGATAATAGCGGGAAGAGGAAAGAAATTGCAGCATCTTGGGGAATTGGTGGGGGAAATGGGATTAGGTACATTCTCTTACAGTGGGCTGAACAGCCTCTTCCAATGTTGTAACGACTGCACCGATAGCCAGAGAAGGCAAGTTCAAATCCAGCCCCTGCTGGTTTTATGAATTTCAATTTCACTAAAAATCTGAAAATGATAAACTCTCTCAAGGTGAAAGTGATTGTGAAACTACCAGATTGTATGAAGCACCCAAGTCAAACCAACTGGCTGATTTGGTGCTTTGAGGAAGGGAATCTGCTGTCATTACCCTGTCCGTGGTAGGTTGACCCACAATGCCATTAGGGAGGGAGTTCCAGGATTTTGATCCAATTTTGCCTGGATTATCATTTCAAAAAGCTTCCCCACAGCAGAGGTTAAATTGATGAGCTTGTACTTGTTGGGCTCAATCCTTTTCTGAACTAGGGTGTAATATTTACAATTCTCCAGTGCTCTGGTCCCACGTGTGTATCGGAGGAGGATTGGAAGACAGTGCCTCTGCAGTTTTCCCTCAGCATCATTGGATGCTGCCAGCCTGACTCCAGTTCTCAACTTTAAACACAACAAGCCTTTGTGATGTCTCACTGTAAGAAATCATTAATTCCTGCTGCCTCTCCCCTGCCACCTTTTTCATGATGACTTTGGGCAACATCAACTTTCCTGCCTAAGACAAAAGTCCTCCATTAACTACCCAATTGACCCCATTTCTCCTTAAATCACTCTTCTATTATAATCATTATTATAACCTTACCCTTCCATGAGTGTTTGCCTGTTCCAGGTGTGAGTAAAATCAAACTGCTAAAGCTCTTCAGATGGTCTATTCACATCAAATGTTGTGACATCTCCCAATGTTGGCACAGTGGGCTGAATGGCCACCAATCTTTTTGCCCTCTTCAAAAGTGCAACATAATTTGACTGCTTCATGTACAAATGGCGAATGTTTTTATCGCTGTGTGTGATTAGACCTAGAGACTAGCAACTGATTTGAAACTTTTGGTTAAACAAGTTCAGTCTCGAGGCCGAAGGTGTTAAAATCTATGAGGCGTTGAATCCAAAGGCTGTGAAAAAAGGTTTTGCTGTTTGAAGATTTATGCCGTTTATCGTCTCAGTATAACTTGGTACATTACAAAATACTTGGATGGTGTCGGGTATCCTGCTGTTAATGTCGAGCCCATGTCACCAGAACCGTCTGGTCTGTTTGAGTGGGCGAATTGGATCCTTTCTGCTCAAGGCTTGTCAATCAACAGAGATTGCAAATGCTGTTTTTCAAATCATTAAAAGTATTGTGAGAAGATCTGAGCCACAGTCAAATCAAGAGCCCAGTTTAGTTCTTGTTCGCAATTGCACCTCAAATCAAGCTTAGCTCACTCTCTACCTCGATAGTACAAGCTGCTCATGAACTGTTTGGCCGGGGGAATACATCTGATATTATTCAGGGAGAGAAATGGTGGCATATAATGGTCTTTCACATTTCCTCATGTCTGCAGACACACCAGCCAATATTTATTCAACTGCTACAGTCTGCCTTTCGAATTTACAACTGCACTTGGCCAAATCCATCGCAGAAGTCTTCAGTGGAGTCTTGTATTAAGACCTTGGCTGAAGTTGGTAAGTTTGCATCTTGCTCAATATTGCTTGTTTGTTTTTGCAATCTATCAGATTTGACAGGGAGTTCCTTTCAGGTGCAGGTTTTGGAATGGATCCACTGGGAGAGGCACTGGGGCTGGGGTGTGCTTGCATGGTACATGAAAACACTTGACCATTATCTTGCAGAGTTGAGTAAGATCCAGCCAGCTGATGTAATAGATGAAAGTCTTCTCTGTCTGATGCTTTCCTGGAGAGGACCAGGAGAGTATTTCAGCCGAATGCTTGAATGGCATGGAGCCAGAATACATCATAATCCCTCAAACTTGCGCTGAACTACAACCCCTACATGAGGAGAACATGGGGTGGGTGGTTTAGGCAATTCGTCAAAGTCACTGTTAGTATTAAAATGCAAAGTGGGATGTTGGGTGGTCAGGTTGATGGATAATGTCACAACAGAGTGGGACGTGTCTTATCACGTGCAGCTATATCAGGAAGGTGCGATCTTCATGATGAACTGTTCCCATTCCTCTCATTTAACCCTCAGACTTATCCATCTTGATTTACTTAGAACCCTGCAGCGTGGTAATGGATTTTTCGGTCTAACCAGTCCATGCCAACCATAATCGTAAACTAAACTAGTCCCACCTACCTGTGCTTGGCACGTATCCCTCAAACATTTCTTATTCATGTACTTATCCAAATGTCTTTTAAACATAACTGTACCTGCATCCACAACTTCCTCTGGAAATATATTCCACACATGAACCACTGTGTTAAAAAAAAAAAATTAGCCACCCCTCATGTCTTTTTAAAATCTTCTCACCTTAAAAATATATCCCCATGTCTTCAAATCCCCCAGCCTAGAAAAGGCACCAGTCATTTAGCTTATCTATACCCTTCATGATTTTATAAGCCTCAATGAGGTCATCCCTCAACCTCCTACACTCCTGTGAAAAAAGTCCCAGTCTATCCAGCCTCTCCTTTTAATTCAAACCCTGCAGTCCTGTAACATCCTGGTAAATCTCTTCTGAGCCCCCTCCAGTTTAAGAATGTCCTTCCTGTAACAGGGTGACCAGAACTGGACACAGTACTGCGGCAGAGGCCTCACTAACATCCTGTACAGCCTCAACATCACGTCCCAACTCTTTTACTCCAAGGTCTGAGTAATAAAGGCAAGTGTGCTAAATGCCGCCTTAACCACTGTGTTGACATGTGAGGCAACTTTCAAAGAACTATGTACCTGAACCCTTAAGTCTCTGAGGCCCTGCTTTTAATTGTACAAGTCCTGCCCTTGTATGTTTTACGTGAATGCAATGCCTCACATTTATTCAACTCCATCTGCCACTCCTCAGATCATTGACCCAATTGATCAAGATCTTTTGATCATCTTGGATAGCCGCCTTCACTGTCCACTTGCTGAAAACATTTATCGTTAAACGTTAGGGAGCAAGAACCTGCCTTTCTTTAGTCTCTTTCACAACCTGGAAACGATCTTCCGAGCTAGTGAGTCCGAACCCCCTCAAACTGTAGGACATAACCCCCTGTGGAGTCAGTAGCTGAGATAGTGAGGGTGAGACTCTGAGGCAGCAATGGCTAATGTGGAGCCCTAATTGAGTCTTAACAACCGTTCAACCCCTGTAAACCCTCCCTTTCTTTTGCAATGGTGTCTGGCTTGACGAGTCCCAATTTAAGGTTTGCTTCTTGCTTTTAAAAAGAGAAAGAGGGAATGTTCTGTACCCAGTGCTTCTCACTAAGAAGATCTTTGACAAAATTCCAAACCAAAACCTGAGCTCACGGCAGGGAAGAATTCAGGAATGCTTCAAATGGAGCACTTTGATATCACGTTTCAAAACCCAAAGGAACTGAGAATGCTGGAAATCAGAAACAAAAAGAGACATTGCTGGAAAATCCTCAGCAGGTCTGGCAGCATCTATGGAGAGAAAGCAGAGTTGACGTTTCTGATGAAGGGTCACTGGACCCGAAACGTCAATTCTGCTTTCTCTCCACAGATGCTGCCAGACTTGATGTCTCCCAGCAATTTTTCTACTTTGACACAGTCCCCGTTGCAATTCAGGGAGACGTGGCTCCCACGGACGTGAGTGGAGGAGATGATTGGGTAATTCTGCTAGTGATTGGGCAAAAATCATCAGGCAGGACACCACGGGAAACTCCCTCGCTCTTTTCAAGATCTTCTGTTTCTGCCATCTCGACCGAAGGAATGTACAGTATACCCTCAGTGATGCACTGGAGAGTCAGCTTTGAGATTATATTTGTCCAGTGGGGCAGCACAGTGGCTCAGCAGTTAGCACTGCTGCCCCACAGCGGCAGGGACCCAGGTTCAATTCCACCCTCGGGCTGCCCCACAGCGGCAGGGACCCAGGTTCAACTCCACCCTCTGGCTGCCCCACAGCAGCAGGGACCCAGGTTCAACTCCACCCTCGGGCTGCCCCACAGCGGCAGGGACCCAGGTTCAATTCCACCCTCGGGCTGCCCCACAGCAGCAGGGACCCAGGTTCAATTCCACCCTCGGGTGACTGTCTGTGTGGAATTCGATTGTTCTCCCTGTGACTGCCTGCATTTCCTCTGGGTGCTCCAGTTTCCTCCCGGAGGCATGCAGGTTAGGTGGATTGGCCGTGCTAGCTTGCCCATAGTTTTCAGGGATGTGAAGGTTAGGTGCATTAGTCAGGGGTAAATGTAGAGTAATAGGGTAGGGGAGTGGGTCTGGGTGGGTTACTCTTCGGAGGGTCGGTGTTGATGTGTTGGGCCGAAGGGCCTGTTTCCACACTGTAGGGATTCTATGATTCTATTCTCTGTGTCTCGAATGGGGATTGAAGCTCCTCTAGAGGTGAGTGCTCTCCCATTGCGTCCTGTGATGAAAGTGATCCCTTTTGGTTTCTCCTCGCAGCCAAGAGCCGAGCGATAGCAATTCCTGTTGACCTGGACAGCCAAGTGAACACCCTCTTTATGAAGACCCACTCCAACATGGTACAGAAGGCTGCGATTGGCTGGCGAATGTCTGCCCGCAGTGCGCCACGCTATAAAGACCCAATCGGTGGATCACCCTTGGACTACAGGAATATTATAGAGAAGTTGCAGGTAAAAGCCAGTGTGAGAGGGTCTGAAAGGGTTAACATGTCCCAAGCCCCGCACCCCCAACAATGATTGATTGATTGTTTTATGGAGTTGGAAGGAGAACGGTTTAGGATCTCGAAGGAGTAAGACCAGCCATCCAGCTCCCTCTTCATAGTCCCCCTTCACAACGTCTGTCATGTTCAGGTAACTTACCTCTGGCGACTGTCCGTATAGAATTTGAATATTCTCCGCGTCTGTGTGGGTTTCCTCCGGGTGCTCCAGTTTTCTCCCAGAGACGTGCAGTATAGGTAGATAGGCCGTGCTGAATTGCCTATGGTGTTCACGGGATGTGTAGGTTAGGTGCATTGGTCAGGGGTGAATGTAGGATAATAGGGATGGGGAAAGGGTCTGGGTGGGATACTCTTCAGAGGGTCGGTGTGGACTTGTTGGGCCAAATGGCCTGTTTCCACAGTGTATGGGATTCTGTTCTGTTCTGTTCTATGATGACCACCATCAAGCAATAGGCTGCATCTAGTTTAAGATGTGAGTGTCTTCTCATGAGATCGCCAATTGTTTTCCCTCTATCGACTCTGCCAAGCAGGCCTTTGTAGCTACTAAACAGGAAAGAGGGGAGGTGGGAGTAGCTCCAGCTGATTACAACACACTGAGGCTTCACCTTACAACAAAACCCATCTCTCTGAACTGAGAGCAGGTTGAAGGTTTAGAGGTTATACATCGATACATTCAAGCGGGAATTGGATTTTTGAGAAAGTTCATTTTCAGATGAGGGCATGAATGATTTGGTCCAGCATTTGTTTCCTTTATCCCGAGGTTGCCCCTTGAGAAGGTGGTGGTGAGCTGCCTCATTGAACTTCTGCAGGTTGACGTGCTGTAGGTTCATCCACAATGCCGCTGGGGAGGGGTTTCCAGGATTTTGGAACAGCGATATATTTCCACATTAGGGTGGTGAGTGGCCTGGAGAGGAGCTTGCAGGTGGTGGTGTTCCCATGTATCTGCTGCCCTTGTGCTTCAAGGTGGTAGAAGGCACAGTCAAAAACCTCAACAGAGACTTAGCTAATGGCTGAAGCACATTGCATAGTCGGGTCTTGAAATCAGGCCAAAAATATTTGCAAGACTATGGAGAAAGAGGAGGACTAATTGGATATCTCTTTCAAAGGTCAAGTACAGGTAGGATGGTATGAATGGCCTTTTTAAAGCTGTGTGATTTTAAGGGCTATATTTGAAGCATTGTAACAGAAGGATATGCCTTTGATCAGCAATATGCTCACTTATGATGCAAGCCATCAGGATTCTGCATTGGAGAATTGATCCAGAAACTTAATTCTATTTATCAATGAGTTTCATTGATAACCGTTAACCACGAGCACTGTCAAGATTCACTGCAATAGCTCTTTAATACATTCAGATTGCTCAGTCGCCTGATGTTTTGCTGCTTTTGTTTTCAGGATATAGTGTCCACCCTTGAGCAACAATTCCAGCCCATGGTGCACGCTGAGTTCTCATTGCTGGTTGACGTCCTCCATAGCCCAGAGCTGCTTTTCCCAGATGGAAGTGACGCTCAGTTGAGATGTGAAAGTGGAGCCTTCATGAGCAAGTAGGTCATAGGCCAAGAGCTGGTGTGTGTGGTGGCAGAACAGTGAGGATCTGTCTGAGTTGTGTAGAAATGGGTTCCAGCATTGTCATAGAGTCATACAGCACGGAAACAGACCCTTCAGTCCAACTCGTCCATGCTGGTTAGATTTCTCAAACTAAACTAAACTAATCCTATTTGCCTGTTTCTGGCCCATATCCCGCTAAACCTTTCCTATCAGTGTACCTGACAAATGTCTTTTAAATGTAACTGGATCTGCATCCACACCTCATCTGGCAGCTTATTCCAGACACGCACCACCCTCTGCGTGAAAATGTTGCCCCCCCTCAGTCTCTTTATAAATCTTTCCCCTCTCACTTCAAACATATAAGCCCTCTATTTTTGGACTCCCATACCCTGGAGAAAAAAAAACTTTGCTATTCCTCTTATCCATGCCCCTCATGATTTTATAAACCCCTGTAAGGTCACCCCTCAGCCTCCCACATTCCAGGGAGAAAAGTCCCAACCTATTCAACCTCTCCCTGTATCTCAAACCCGCCAATCCCAGCAACATCCTTGTACATCTTTTCTGCACCCTTTCTAATTTAATAATATCCTTCTTGTAGCAGGGCGCCCGGAACTGTACACAGAACTCCAACAGTAGCCTCACCAATGTTTTATGCAACCTCAACATGCTGTCCTTCCCTCCACTGTTGGTGGCCATGCCTTTAGCCATCGGGGATGTATGCTCCGGAATTCCATTTCCAAACCGCTCCACTCCTTTCAAACACAACTTCAAACCTACCCACTTTAAGCAAACAACTTGTCAATGTCTCCACTTAACACAGTGTTGATTTCTGTCTGGCTGCCCTCCCCGAGATCTTTTTACCATGTTAAAGGTTCTATATCAACATCAGTTGTTGTTGTTCCCCCCCCCCCCCACACGGCTCGGTTTCAAACTGCATTCTGCCCGTGCCATCGATCAGACCTTCGCTTAACTCCGAGATGTTGAAGCAGTGAAGGTGAAGAGACAGTAAGGACTCAGTTTGTGGTTAAGTCTCGCATGTTTCTCTTTGACTGTGAGGCCTTTGGTTGATCCTATTTATTTGCTTTTGCAGTAGAATACCTGGTTTTAAGCCAACGTACCTGCGTCCCAAACTCTAATGAACTGCAGCCAGCCCAATCCTATTTGCAAAAGTTAAACGTCCCTAACATCAAATGGGAACTAGACCCAGGACGAGTAACAAGTCATGAGAAGCTTCTCCTCACTAAGGGTAGAGGAGCTCTCTGCTCCAAAGGCTGTGGGTGCTGGGGACAATTTGCCTGCCCCTTGTGATTGACTCACTACAATGTGGAAACAGTCCCTTCGGCCCAACAAATCCACACTGACCCTCCAAAGAGTAACCCACCCAGACCCATTTCCCTCTGACTAACACTATGTACGGGCCAATGTACCATGGCCAATTCACCTGACCTGCACATCTTTGAACTGTGGGAGGAAACTGGCACACCCGGAGGAAACCCACGCAGACACTGGGAGAACGTGCAAACTCCGTCCAGACAGTCGCCCGAGGCTGGAATCGAACCTGGGTCCCTGGCGATGTGAGGCAGCAGTGCTAACCTCTGAGCCACCGTGCCTCCCACATGTAGCAGAAGATGGTTATGATCTCCGAATTCCTGTTGATTTGCTGTGAAACAGTCAATGGATTGCCAGAAGGACCTTAAAACTGACTCCACTAACCCAACTAATGCTGATCTCTGAGTTCAGATGGTAATCTACTTGACATTCACTTGAATGGTGAGCACAATTACCTCGAGTGCTTCGGCTGATGGCATTGTCAGTTTGGGAACTAATATACAGCTCTCACACAGCCCAGACTCCTGTCTCAGTTTTCATGTTAGGTTGATCATGAATGTCTACCCTGATCAGTTTAATTTTAGCACGGAGGTGACTGTGAGGTAAAGGAGTGTTCCATTTCAGTGGGATTTAGTATTGAAACTGGAGGGCAGTTAATCTTTGTTGAGTTGAGCAGCCCACGCTGTGTCAGTTCAGAAGAAGTTTTAGAGAACTTTAATTAGGTCACACTTGGAATATTATGTACAGTCCTGGTCACCACACTATCAGAAGGATGTGGATGCTTTGGAGAGGGTACAGAGAACATTTACCAGGGTGTTGCCTGGTATTGGAGGGGGGTGAGGGGGATTGTTTAGCTATGAAGAAAGGTTGAATAGAGGTTTATTTTCACTGGAATGCAGGAGGTTGAGGGGTGACCTAACAGAAGTTTGAGATTGTGAATGGCATGGATAGAGTGGAAAGTATGAAGCTTTATCCCAGGATGGAGGAGTGTGGCGGGGTTGGGGGTGGGGTCAAGTACTCGGGGACACAGGTTCAGGGTGGAAGGGGGAAAGTTTAAAAGAGATGTGCGAGGCAATTTTTTTTCAAACAAAGGGTGGTGAGTGCCTGGAATGTGTTGCCAGCGGAGGTGGAGGAAGCAGACACTACAGCAGTATTCTAGAAGCACCTGAACAAATACATGAATAGGAAGGGAATAGAGGAATACGGATCCTGTAATG
The DNA here is from genome assembly GCF_004010195.1 of Chiloscyllium plagiosum. Classification (NCBI taxonomy): domain Eukaryota; kingdom Metazoa; phylum Chordata; class Chondrichthyes; order Orectolobiformes; family Hemiscylliidae; genus Chiloscyllium; species Chiloscyllium plagiosum. Next base: position 5,109,375 of record NC_057732.1, read on the forward strand.
GAAGGGCAAAATGTGATGGCACAGGCTTTGAGAAGTGCCTGTTTCTGTGCTGTACTGCTCTTGGTTCTAGTGCATGAAAGAGTCTCAGTCTGTCCCTGAATGTTGCTGAAACAAAACTGGTATTGCTCCAGGCTTGGTCCCCCTCCCATTATATTAGAAGTCACATGACACCAGGTTAGAATCCAATGGGTTTATTTGAAATCACAGGTTTTTGGAGCGCTGCTCCTTCATCAGGTGACGAAGGGGCAGTGCTCCGAAAGCTCGTGATTTCAAATAAACCTGTTGGACTATAACCTGGTGTCGTGTGAATTCTGACTTTGTCCATCCCCCAGTCCAACACTGGCACCTCCACTTCATAGCTCCCATCATGTTGAAGGAGAGACATGGAACAAGTTGACCACTCCCCATAACTTGGCCTGAAAAAGCCACCATTGACGAGGAGTCCAACACCAGATCAGCTCAACCTTCCACAGACTCTACAGCAGCGAATGTCTGACAGCAAAGACCTCTGCAGGTCACAACAATGCTGGTGTACGGAGCAGATGTTGTTAGCCAGCTGTTGTATTGCAGGAAGACAGAGACAATGCAAGACCAACACTGAAGAGCATGAGATAAATTCCACCTGCAATGCCTCCAGGTTCAATGGGTGGACCATTGAACAAGCACTAATGTACTTCTGAAAGCCTGCTCATATTAAAGTTGTTGCGTAAAGTTGACTCCTCTTCTGTACAACTTAACTTTAGTTTGGTGCAAAGTCAGAGAGTCATACAGCACGGAAACAGACCCTTCAGTCCAACCAATCCACGCTGACCATAATCCCAAACTAAACTAGTCCCACTTGCCTGAACTTGGTCCATATCCCTACAAACATTTCTCATTCATGTACTTATTCAAAAGTCTTTAAATGTTGTAACTGTAACCACATCCTCCACTTCACCTGAGCGTCCATTCCGCACACAAACTGTTCTCTGTGTAAAAACAAAAATTGCTTCATGTCTCTTTTTAAATCGTTCTCCACTCACCTTAAAAATGTGCCCCTGAGTCTTAGAACCCCCACCCCAGGACAAGACATCTGCTATTCACCTTATCCATACCCCTCATGATTTTATAAACATCTATAAAGTCAACCCTCAGCCTCCTATGCTCCAGTTAAAAAAGTCCCAGTCTATCCAGCCTCTCCTTATAACCTAAACCCTCCGTTCCCAGTAACACCCTGGTAAATCATTTCTGCTTCCTCTCTGGTAATCAGCCATGATCTAGATTAGATTAGATTACAGATTAGATTAGATTAGATTACAGTGTGGAAACAGGCCCTTCGGCTATCCAGCCTCTCCTTATAACCTAAACCCTCCGTTCCCAGTAACACCCTGGTAAATCATTTCTGCCTCCTCTCTGGTAATCAGCCATGATCTAATTGAATGACCGATCAGACGTGAGGGACAGAGTGGCCAACTGACATTTTCATGTTGAGTCATTGATAAATCATCTTCAGAGAACTTCACCTGGGACACTGTTTGCTGCAACAGCATAAACAACAACATTGTGCATTTTTGTAGATCCTTTAATGCAGTAACATGTCCCAAGGTACATTATCAGTTAAAATTTACTATCCTGCAGTTCCTTCCTCAGTAATGCACTCTAGCGTTTCCCCTCAGCTCACTGGCCTCCAGTTTCCTGCTTTCTGATCCACTCCCTTTTTGAACACAGGCGTCAGATTGGTGGTTTCCCAATCCAGTGGGGCCGTCCAGGAATCCAGTGGGTTCTGAAGTATTTTGACCAATGCCACCACTAACTCTGCAGCCACTTCCTTTCGAACGTTTGTATGCCTATCATCAGATATTGGCCACGTTGTCTGCCTTCAGTCTGCAATATGTTTGTCAATTTCATTTTTTAAAAAATCTCATTAAATTCTAACGTCTATGTAAATTCACTGGAGGCTTTTTCTTGATAGGATATAGTGATATTTGTGATATATAGTGAAATCTGCTCTCCAGTGATTCAATAATTTGAAGCAAAAACAAAAATTGCTGAAGGGACTCCGGTCAGGCAACACTAGCGGAGAGAAATGAGAGTTAATGTTTCGGGTCCGGTGACCCGTCTTCAGAAGGGATCCAAAAATGCCAACTCTGCTTTCTCTCTACAAAAGCTGCCAGATCTGCTGAATTTCTTCAGCAATTTCTGCTTTTGTTTCGGATTTCCACCACCCCTGGTTCTTTACTTCAATTATTTGAAACATTTCTTTCAATAATTTACAGCAACCTTTATGTATTCCATAAAGCATATGGAGTGTAGTAAGTGACCTGACATAATATTGTAGATCACCAAAAAAAAAAACAATATTAGCATGAGTTTTTAGCACGTCACGTTGCTTGTGTGTCAGAGATTTCACAGAGCAATACTGACAGTGTGTTGACCTAATCACAGATTGATTAATCATTCCAAAAAGCTGATGGATAAAGAGGAGAAACTCTGCATTAAAATTCTTCAAACGCTGAGAGAAATGCTCAATCGAAAGGATGACTTTGGAGAAAAGGTGAGTTAATATTATCTTATTTTGTCTGGAGGCTCTGTTAATGTAGCAGTGCGACTCTAAATGACTAGTGGTCCAGGTTTGTTATGGTTACTAGTTTTATTTGAAGCTATTATAATTACATTTTCCAAACATAAATGCAGGGCACCCTGACCCCTCATTGATGACAGATACCAAAGGATTGTTCCAACAAAGCTACTTCCCTGCTGTTATTAGACTTCTCAGTGGATCTCCCAAATTTCAAATCTGATCTTATCCTATCCTGGTCTCAACTCCACTCTCCCACCAAAAGGGACAACTCTCAATACAGGTAACTGCCCCCATCACTCCTCCCATTATCATTCCAACTCCACCTCATCCAATTTAACCTGTTGGTCTTGATCGTAAGAACATAAGAAATGGGAGCAGGAGTAGGCCATTTGACCCATCGAACCTGCTCTGCCATTCAGTATGATCATGGCTGATGTTTCTCATGGACTCAGCTCCATTTACCCACCCACTCACCATAACCCTTAATTCCTTTTCTGTTCAACAATTTATTTATCTTTCCCTTAAAAGCATTCAGCGAGGAAGAAGAATGGACTTAGGAGAGCTAGAAGGGGCATGAGAAAGCCTTGGTGGGTAGGATGAAGGAAAACCCCAAGGCATTCCACACTTTTATGTGAGGAACCAGCAGATGGCTAGAGTGAGGGTAGGGTCGATCAGAGATCATGGAAGGAACTTGCCCCTGAGTTGGAGATAGTAGGGGAGATCCTTAATAAGTACTTTACTTCGGTATTCACTAGTGAGAGAGACCTCATTGTTTATGAGGACAGCGTGAAATGGGCTGATATGCTCGAACAGGTTGACATTAAGAAGGAAGATGTGCTGGAAGTTTTGAAAAACACGAGGATAGATAAATCTCCTGGGCCAGACGGGATATATCATAGGTTACTACACAAAGTGAGAGAAGAGATTGTTGTGCCTTTGGTGATGATCTTTGCGTCCTCACTGTCCACTGGAGTAGTGCCAGATGATTGGAGGGTGGTAAATGGTATTCCCTTGTCTAAAAAAGGGAATAGGGATAACCCTGGGAATTACAGACCAGTCAGTCTTACATTGGTGGTGGGCAAATTATTGGCGAGGATTCTGAGAGACAGGATTTATGATTATTTGGAAAAGCATAGTTTGATTAGAGACAGTCAGCATGGCTTTGTGCGGGGCAGATCATGCCTTATAAGCCTTATTAAATTCTTTGAGGATGTGACAAAACACATTGATGGCAGAGCAGTGGATGGTGTACATGGATTTTAAGTAAGGTTTCACATGGTTGGCTCATTCAGAAAGTAAGCAGGCATGGGATACAGGGTAATTTGGCTGTCTGGATACAGAATTGACTGGCCTACAGAAGACAGAGGGTGGTAGTAGATGGAAAGTATTCAGCCTGGAGCTCGATGACCTGTGGTTTTCCACAGGGATCTGTTCTGGGACCTGTGCTCTTTGTGATTTTTATAAATGACTTGGATGAGGAAGTGGAAGGGTGGGTTAATAAGTTTTTTCCAATGACACAAAGGTTGGTGGAGTTGTGGATGGTGTGGAGGGCTGTTGTAGGTTGCAACGAGACATTGACAGTATGCAGAGCTGGGCTGAGGAGTGGCAGATGGAGTGTCCAGTGATTCATTTTGGAAGGTCGAATTTGATTGCAGATTAGAGGGTTAAAGGCAGGATTCTTGGCAGTGTTGAGGAACAGAGAGATCTTAGGATCCATGTCCATAGATCCTTCAAAGTTGCCACCCAAGTTGATAGGTTGTTAAGAAAGCATTTGGTGTGTCGGCTTTCGTTAGTAGGGGAATTGAGTTTAAGAGCCGCGAGGTTATGCTGCAGCTCTATAATGTCCTGGTTAGACCACACTTGGAACATTGTGTTCAGTTATGGTCGTCTCATTATAGGAAGGATGTGGAAGCTTTAGAGAGGGTGCAGAGGAGATTTACCAGGATGCTGAAGGGCATGTCTTATGAAGAAAGGTTGAGGGAGATAGGGCATTTCTCATTGGAGTGAAGAAGGATGAGAGGTGACTTGATAGAGGTATACAAGATGATGAGAGACATAGGTAGAGTGGATAGCCAGAGACTTTTTCCCAGGGCGGAAATGACTATCATGAGGGGGAAAAATTTTAAAGTGATGGAAGGAAGGTTTCGGCGAGATGCCAGAAGTGTGTTCTTTACACAGAGTGGTAGGTGTGTGGAATGCACTGCCAGCGGTGGTGGTAGAGTCAGATACATTAGAGACATTTAAGTGACTCTTGGATTGGCACATGGATGATAGTAAAACAAAGGGTATGTAGGTTAGTTTGATCTTGGATTAGGATAAAAGGTCAACAAAACATCCAGGGCCGAAGGGCCTGTACTGTGCTGTACTGTCCTATGTTCCATGAGGTAGCCTCAGATGCTTCACTGAACGAGAATTCCACGGATTCACAACCCTTTGGGTGAAAAAGTTTCTCCTCAACTCAGTCCTAAATCTGCTCCTCCTTATTTTGTGTTTCTGCCTCCTAGTTCCAACTTCACCCACCAGTGGAAACAACCTCCCTGCTTCTATCTTATCTATTCCCTTCATATGTTTCTATATATGTCTATAAGGTCCCCCTCATTCAGCTAAATTCCAATGACTATCATCCCAGTCTACTCAGTCTCTCCTCACAAGCCAACCCTCTCAACTCCAGAATCAACCTAGGGAACCCCCTCTGCACCCCCCCCCCCCCCAGTACTTCCTTTCTCAAGTAAGGAGGTCAAAAGTGCACACAGTACTCCACCCCCCCCCCCCCAAGTGCCAGTACATCCTTTCTCAAGTAAGGAGACCAAAACTGTACACAGTACTCCAGGTGTGGCCTCACCAACACCTTATACAGCTGCAGCATAATCTCCCTATTTTGAAACTCCATCCCTCTAACAATGAAGGACAATATTCCATTTGCCTTCTTAATGGTGCTCTTGCATTTGTATATAACATTTAATGATGTGCAAAGGGGACAAATAAAGAGGAATGGGCAAGTGGGAGAAGAAAACATAGTTGCAACGCCATGTTTTGAAAGTTGTCATGTTTTGAAAGAGATAGATAAAGGTCGCTGTGTGGATGGAATGAAGGGAGGAGGGTGAGTTCCCTAAGAAGCTAGAGGGTAGTGTACTATGTGCATAGGATGGAGTGGGATCCCTGCAGTTTAATCATAGAAGAGCTGGCTGATCTGACCCACAATTCTCCCTCTGCCAACTTGTCAAATTCTCCCTTTATCATAATGATGTTTGTGGAATCGCACAATGCAAAATTCGGCTGGTAGATTTGCTTGCCTTAGAACAACATTTGAAGCAAATACTTCATCAGGACTTTAGAATGTGCTGATATATATTTTATATGATATTTATATAAATGCAAAAAAAAATTGAATCACTCCATTTCATTATAACTCCTAGTTTTGTGGCCATCTTGCTTTTTTTACAGTTGTAATTTTACCATTTCAATAAACCTTTACCTGGCTATAGGGAAAAACGAATGCAAATCTTTCTGTTACAGTAATTCAGCAAGTATTTCAGCAAGAATGAGTTTTGACAGCTATTTCCGTCTGTGTATTTTGCTTGTCTCGATCCATAATAAACTACACAGCAGCTGCTCAGGTGCAGTGTGGCACAGAGCAGTTGCTTAGAAAACGCATTTCATTTGAACTGAGCCCCAAGCTGTCTAAATTGGGCGCACGGATATGGAATTTGTCCAAGAAATTGGCCAGCCGTGGCAAAATTGATTTCAGAACATAAACAGGCTACAGAATGAATAAAGTTGAGATCAACTCAGTGTTGATGGCAATTTTATTGACCACTTTTAACAAGCAAAGTGAGGAAAGGAACTTAATGTAAAATAAAGAATGCACGATGTGTCAGTATTACCCAGCAAGCCTCCAGCCCATGTGCCAAATTACTGTAAAGTGAATGTTGCCCAATATATATCCCTTGGGCTTATTTTTGGCACTGAGTGCCAGTTTTGATTGCTGTGTTCTCGAGAGAGAGAGAGAGAGAGAGAGAGACCAGCCTGGTGTTTGATTTCCCTATGGTTGCACGCGCATACAGGAACTGTAATCTAATGAGGACTCCCCAGTGAAGCTCATCCACCTCCCACTCATTATTCAGCCTGTTCTAGAATTCACCGCCAGTTCCTGCCTTTGCTTTTTAAAAGGGGTTCTCGGCTTTTGAAGTCTCCAGTTGCATGCGGTAATTTTAACTCTTGACCACCGAGTGAAGCACGAGCTTCCCATGACTGTCCCTTCCCAACTCTGATGAAAGCTTCATAGAATATACGTCGTGGACACAGGCTATTCAGCCCAACCCGTTTATGCTGACCCTCCTCCCATTCTATTCTATCATACCCCACCGTTACGGCTCTAGAGTTGACTGCCTGATGACACCTTTTATTTTTGAGCAGGGTCTACCTGAAACTGGCCAAGCCATCAACGAACGTGAAGTGTAAAGGCGCAATCCCATGACTATTTGAGCTAGCATAAAAGAACATCCCTCGAACCAGCCGTAATCCCAATTTGGATGGGTCCACATTGCAAATGTCCCTCCTGATTGTGAAGGTCTTTACCGCTGTTGCCTGAAGTAAATTATTGGATTTCTGTGAAGAATTGTTTACATTCAAATGCCAAGGAATTCCAACACCATTCTTACCCTCATAAACTGCAGCTTCTTTAAATCCAGGGAACAAATTCCTGAATGCTGCCTTCCAGATATAGTGGACTGCAGTTTTGGTAAAATAATTAAAATCGCATGGACTGCAGTTTTGGTAAAATAATTAAAATCGCATTAAAATAATTTTAACGAGCAGTGTAATCAAATGTTTGCCATTTTAGGGTCTGGGGTTGTGAGGGCTCTCTCTGAAAAATGCAATGTGAGCATGGTTTACTCGGATTTTATTTTCGAACTGCAGATTTGGGGAAATGTCACATGTTAAAAGTTTGTTTGAAAGGACCCTATAACACAGAACCAGCCTTGATTTCAATCACCAGCCTGACCTGTTTAGATTTGTGACAAAGCCGTTTTCTGGATAATAACCTTGTTGTGAGCATTCAGGCTTTATTTCTGTGTTTATCCGTTACTCCCAGCCACGTGAATTGAAGGCAAAGAGATTTTTTTTGGGAGGGTGGTGACTATCTGGGTTCTATTCATGCCAAAGCACAGCAGCACGTGGCTGTACATGTGGGCATTGTGTGCAGCCCCAGGCTGTCAGGTGTGATTGTGGGAAATTCCAGCTATCACAACATGGGGAGGTGATTCAGAGTACTAACTCCTTCAGCCTGTGAAATGCTCTGGGAAAGCACCATCACGCGCTGTGCAACGAGGTGGAACACAATTGACTCTTGCATAAGCTCTCACCTTAAAACAAAAGGGAGACTTGTCTTTTCTAAAGCACCTTTTTGAGGACCGCAAGACAGTGCCGCACTCTGGAAGTCTAGTTGATGTTATAATGCTGGGCGGGTAACCTGCTAACAGTGAGGTGTCACAGTAACTTAGTAATGACCAGGCAGTCTGTTCCTCTGACGCTGTTTGGGCGATTAAACTTTGGCAAGAACTCGCCAGCTCTTCCTTCAAAACTGCTGCAGGATCTTCACAACCAACTGGAGGGATTAGATGAGCCCTTGGTTTAATGTCTGTGCTCAAAGAGAGGTGTTGATGGTAGCCATAATGTGGGGGGTGCTGGTGTTGGACTGGGGTGGCCAAAGTCAGAAGTCACATGACACCAGGTTATGGTCCAACGGGTTTATTTGAAATCACAAGCTTTCGGAGCGCTGCCCCGTCATCGGGAGAAGTGAAGGAGTAGAAGCTGGAGTGGTGTGACCTCCGATTATAAGTGAGTGCAGCGGTGTGCAGACCTTCAGCCTTTATAAATCAACAAAGCATTGTGATCTTGGTAAAGGCTAGTTATTTCTTTGGGGAAATCCAAACATCTAATTGTTTGCTAAAGGAATGAATCCACAAGGTTCACTCTTTAAAACAAAATAATCTTATAAACCAAAAATCCGAAGTCTGAATGTGAATAATGACTCTCTTTAAAATTTTAACATTGACTGTAAAGTGAATTTCTTAACTCAAATTTCCCTCCAGAGCCATTTCACTTACACATCAAAAAGCCATCTTTGCCACGTCAGAACTTGGAAGATGAGCCACTTGACCTGAGAATATTTGCAGATGGTTGTGTAAGAGTTGGAATGTATTGGATCCCCTGTATACTTCTAGAAATCTTGCCCCTCAGCTCTCCTCCAACACCCAGCTCAATGCAGGCATTGCTAACATCTTCAGTGTAGTCACCTTGGGTCAGAAATCTTCTCTTTCTGAAGTTCCTCACGTCTGAAGTCTTGCTTCTAGGATTTCTGTCTCTGTTTGTCAATCCCAGAACTCAATGTTAATAGAGTCACAGAGGTATACAGCACGGAAACAGACCCATTGGTCCAACCAGCCCATGCTGAACATAATTCCAGACTAAACTAGCCCCTTCTGCCTGTTCCTGGCCTATATCCTTCCAAACCTTTCCTATTGATGTATGTTGTAACTGTCCCCACATCCACCACTCCCTCAGGAAGTTCATTCCTCACATGAACCACCTTCTGTGTTGAAAACAAAAAACAATCTGCCCCTCATGTCTTTTTTTAAACCTCTCTACTCACACCTTAAAAATCTGCCCTGTAGTCTCAGAATTCCTCATCCTAGGGGAAAGACACCAACCATTAACCCGATCTATGTCCCTCATGATGTTATAACCGTCTACAATGGTATTTCTCAGCCTCCGGCGCTCCAGTGAAAGACATTCCAGCCTATCCAGCCTTTCTTTATAACTTGAATCTTCCATTCCTGGCAACACCCTGGTAAATCTCATCTGAACCCTCTCCAGCTTAATAATAATATCCTTCCTTCAATTGGGGTGGCACAGTGGCTTAGCAGTTAGCACTGCTGCCTCACAGCACCAGGGACCTGAGATCAATTCCCACCTCAGGCGACTGACTGTGTGGAGTTTGCACATTCTCCCCGTGTCTGCATGGGTTTCCTTTGGGTGCTCCGGTTTCCTCCCACAGTCCAAAGGTGTGCAGGGTAGGTGAATTAGCCAGGCTAAATTGCCCATAGCGTTCAGGGATGTGTGGGTTAGGTGCATTATTCAGGGTAGACATAGAGTAATAGGGCAGAGGAATGGGTCTGGGTGGGATACTTTTCAGAGGGTCAGTGTGGACTTGTTGGGCCGAATGGAGGGATTCTATAATCAGGGATTCTAAAAATTGTCAAAGGAAGAAATTTAAATGCTTGAGCAATTCTGCTTGATTGAAAAATTTTCTTCCATAAGCTTTCTCAAAGCTAAATTGCCTGTGCATAGAACCACATACAGAAACCTATCAGCCCTATACTCCCAATAATACATTTGTATTTATCCTTTCTTGAATGATTGCTGACTTCCCAGACAACTTTGGTCACGCAATCAGTTCCAGGAATCAAGTTTCTTCTTATTACAATCCGTCATCTTCAGAGAAATCCAATGTTTAAAAGGCAATTTAGCCAGCAATTTTAAATAAAGGAATTTTCTCCAAAAGCATAAGGGCTATCTCACAGATCTCCAGATTCTTGTTCTTTCCCATAGGACGGTTATTTAAATGCATTTTGTACAATGTGTTTCTTTGTTAGCTCTTCCATTGTGAATTACTCGTTCAATTTCCAAATTAACAAATAGCACCCCCAAAGAGAGGCATTGTCTTGCTGAGATATTTGCATTGTTTTGGATGTTGAAGCAGTTTGGAATGTTGGGATGAGGTATAGTTTTCACCCACTCTGGGACTTGGATTATTTGCTGTTGCTCGGTGGCCAACACTTCTTTCTCTGGGTCAGAATGTTGTGGGTTCACTACTTCCGGGTCCTGGGCTCCAGGCCCAGACTGACATTTCACTGGAACACCCTCGAAAGATTGGCTATGGTCAAGACTCCCCCTCGAGTTGGATGCCAATGATCCCACTGTGTTCCACGTGTACACACACACATGACGTAATTGTGTCAACACCACACTGAATCCTTACAGGGTGGAAGCAGGCCATTCGGCACATTGAGTCCACATGGGACCCACCCCATCCCTGTAACCTTCCATTTCCCATGGCTAATTCACCTAGCCTGCACATGATGGGTAATTTAGTGTGTAACCTACATATCTTCAGACTGTGGGAAGAAGCTGGAGTACCCGGAGAAAGATTCACCCCAGACACAGGGAGAATGTGCAAACTCCGCGCAGACAGTCGCCCATGGAATCGAACCTGGGACCCTCACTGCTGTGAGGCAGCAGTGCTAACCACTGAGCCACCGTTTCGTCTGCTCTGCCCAGATACTGCTAGAGCTGCTGAGTTACTGCAGCATGTTCCGTGAATTGATGATTCGATTGTGTTGTCCCTCTTTGGAGTGCTAGTGAGTGAGAGTTTACACGTGAACAACCAACCCCTTCATATCGCAGCGTCGCTAACAGAAGCAGGAAGCTTACTTCACAGGCAGTAGTGAAATAATCTTTGAAGTGCTTTTTCTTCTTCTATTTCTATTAATTTTAATCTGTTCATTTAAAGGGCACGGTTTTAAGAAAGATCCTTCTGAATCGCTATTTTGGGAACCTTCGCAGTGTCTATAAAGGAGATAGTCACAGCAGCAGCATCAATCCCCCACTACAGACAGGGAGTTATTCCAAGTCTGCACAACCTGGAGGTAAACACAGGACGTATTGTTAAAGTGCAAGGTTTAAAATGATAGAAATTGGGATAGGTTTAGATATGTGCAAACGTAAAAGCAACAAATTGATCTTACGTTCTTGTTTTACTGGGTGATCCTCATGAATCAAAGGTCAAGGGTTCGAGTCCCACGCCAGGCACTCGAGCATAAAGTCTGGGTTAACACTGGCAGGGGAGCACCGAGGGAGGACTGTGTTGTTATAAATGCTCCCTTTTGACTGAGATGCCAACTGAATCTCCAACTGCCCTCTCAGATAAGGCTAATACTGTGGCTCCAGCGACGCTGTTCACAGAAGAGGAGGTGGGAGTTGAACCCAGGACTCTTGGCTCAACTGTAAAACAGTCTGTGACTGTTGCACGGTGGCCTGATGCAGCGTGCGTTCTGCAGTTTGCCCGTTGTCCTCCGGGAATTCCAGCTGCAGCCTGCGCCAGTCAGGAATCTCTAGTCAAAGAAAAGACTTATGGTTTACGTAGTGGGGAATTTGTGGTGCAGTGACCATATTTTACCTTCAGGGCCAGGTACGAGTCAAACCAGCCTCTGAGGTGTGAGATAAGTGGGGGAGGGGTGGCGTGGTGGTTATGTTGCCGGATCGGTAATCCAGAGTTCCAGGCAAATGTTCTGGGATTGTAGGTTCAAACCCCATAGTGATAGATGGTGAAATTTGAATTCAAAAAAGAAGCTAATCTCCTGGTGATTGTTAATTATTGTTTAAAAAAAAATAATTTGGATCACTTGTGTCCTTTAGGGAAGGAAGCTGTCATCTTTACCTGGTCTGGCCTACATGTGAATCCAGACCCCACAGCGATGTGGTTGGTTTTTACCTGCTCTCTGGTCAATTAGGGATGGGCAATAAATGCTGGCCTAGCCAGCGACGCCCTCATCCCACTAATATAAAAAAAAAGCTGGATGATTTAAGAATGTATTTAATATCAGGACATGCCAAAGGATCTAATGGGCTGTTGAGTGGTTTTGAAGCGTTGTTGCTATTACAGTGCAGGAACCCAGTTGCCAGTTTGTCCACAGCAGGTTCCCACAAGCGACAATATAAAGGGAGCTTATCAGGTCCTAGCCTTCCTATGACTGATGTGGTGGCACTGTCGGCCTGGCCTGAGAGGGAGGTCAGAGCCTCAGTGTGAATTCTCCTCTGTGAAAGGGCACTGCTGACAGTGTGGTAATCCCTCGGTACCGCACGGCAGCCCCAGTGCGTGAAGGGACGCTCTGAAAGCTCACAGTCTTCGGATTCCTAATCCAGGTTGGATTTGGAAGAGGCGGGTTGAGGGAGCGGAGGAGGAAGTGTGTGGAATGGGAAGAAAGTTTAACCATAAAATGTGTGGCTGCCATTGCGCTGTCAGTGGATTCAGAGCTGGAGCCCAGGTAGCGTTGTGGGTGGGTGGTGTATCAGCTCTTTGTGCTGGGATATGGGAAGCAATCTTTTTGCTGTCAGCCTGCCACATGCAAAGGAAAGTAATTACTTGTCCCCCACAGTATTCAGCATGAGCAGGGATGGGCATTTAACTTGCTGAAAGAGGCACACGTACAGTTCCTTCTTTAGGGAGGGGGTGAGGAAGTGAAACTAGAGTGGATATTCAATGGGCTGATTTGGCCTCCCTGTGCAATTCTGTGGACCACAAAATTAAGTTTCCGACTAAAAGAGTTGGGTTGACGTTTTCCTGCAGGCAGCAGTTCATTTGATTCGGACAAGTGTGGGGTCTCCGTGTTTGAGATCCAGTGTCACCTTGACCGGGCTGGGGCCTCGGAACTGGTCACCGATCTCATCACCAACACGAAGAACTCCAGGATCTTCGAAGAGAGCATCATGCTGGGCATCGCGTTGCTGGAAGGAGGAAACACCCAGATCCAGGTAGGGCACGGCCACTGATTCCCAGAGCTACCATGCCTAACCTCCCCCTCCCCACCCACAACCTGCTGCTAATCCATCTGTTTTCAAATCTTAGCATTCGTTCCACCGGCAACTCAACGAGCTGAAGAAATCTGAGAAGTTCTTCAAAGTCTTATACGATCGCATGAAACTGGCCCAACAGGAGATAAGGGCAACAGTATCTGTCAACACCAATGACCTGAGCTGCAAGAAGAAAGAGGATGATTATGATGTTGTGCCTCCTGTCAACAGGAGAAGAGGTAACACCGTTTCCATAGCAATGGGGCACCAACCAAAGCTCACTGGGGGGGGAATGGGGCAAGTTACTGAGTCTGGAAAGCCATGAATGGCCTTGTTTTAACACTTTGATGACATTGGTGTGACTATAGAGGGGTTCTGGATCAATGATGCACGAATAATTAGCTGCTTGTACTTGATCAGCACAGACTAGATGGGCCAAATGTTCTTCTTTTCCGAGATGCAGGACCTCCCTGACTGTGTGCCCAAGGGTTTCCTCACCTGTGTCGGCTTGACAGGTCTTCTTTCAGAGCAGATACTGAAGACCCCGCCTGTTGTCTCAGGCAAATGTAGAAGATTCCACACAGAACTGTCGCTTGGCAACGGCCATGGGCCCTGGCTTTCAGGGGCTCCTAGAAAGAACCAGAAACCAGGATTGCGGGGGTTGCTGGGGTACTCTGAGAGCAGAGTTGTACCAACCCAGGGGAAAAATGTTGTTTGTGGAATGGGAAGGAACAGCTGCTGGCGAGGCTTGAGGTATTGGTGTGGATCGTGGTGTGATTTACCCAGGTCAGAGGCCTCCCTGCACCATGAGATTTACCCCAGATCAGAGCCCCCTCCCCTGCACCATGAGATTTACCCCAGGTTAAAGCTCAGCCCACATTATGAAATTTACCGAGGTCAGAGGTCATCGCGCAGCATGAGATTTATCCCAGGACAGGAGGCCAGGAGCGTGAGATTTACCCCAGGGCAGGGGGCCGCAGTGTGGGATTTACCCCAGGGCAGGGGGCCGCAGTGTGGGATTTACCCCCAGGGCAGGGGGCCGCAGTGTGGGATTTACCCCAGGGCAGGGGGCCACAGTGTGGGATTTACCCCAGGACAGGGGGCCGCAGTGTGGGATTTACCCCCAGGATAGGGGGCCGCAGTGTGGGATTTACCCCCAGGGCCAGGGGGCCGCAGTGTGAGGGTACCCCAGATCCCATACCTGCTGCAAGCAACTGTTTGATTGAAGCGCAGTAGAGATCCCTCCCTCCACCATGTCCTCTCCATCTGTAACAAGCTGGAAAAAACACTCTGCCTGCAGTTGTATTTGTCATCTACAGCCCTCCGAAAGAGGCTTTAAAATTGGAGAAATGGGCCCATTTTGCTACTGTTGTCTTTTTATCATGAAAGTGAGGATAATCAAATTCGGTATCACAACACCATAAGGGGGACAGCGTTGTGATATAATCTGGTCCTGTGACAACAGTAAGATAACACAAGACCATGAATCATAATTAGAGCTGTTCTCTTTTAATCCACCGAGAGGCAGCATGACAGTGAGCAATGAGTTAGGCAAGGCCTCCAAATCTAGCTGCCTTGCTGCTCGCTCTCTCTCTCCATCCTCTCCATCTGGCTTCTCCCCTGTTTGGGCCACTTCATGGCCTTGCAGGTTTGGAACCAACCCCCCCCCCCACCTCCAGGTTTAATTTCCTTTAGTTCAGCTGTTCTGTTGCAGGGTGAATCAGAAATGAGGAATTGAGATGGCTTACTCCCAGAGATATACGGAAGGGGATGAGGCTGTCTCTCCCCACTGGACCCAGAGGCCTGTTCCAGACAAGATGGGGTCTGAACAGAGTAGATCGGGAGAAACAGGCCTCGTTGACACAAGGATTGAGAAGCAGAGGATATTGATTGGCAAGAGGGTGGCACAGTGGCTCAGTGGTTAGCACTGCTGCTTCACAGCACCAGCGTCCCAGGTTCAATTCCAGCATCGGGCGACTGTCTGTGTGGAGTTTGCACATTCTCCCTGTGTCTGCATGGGTTTCCTCCCACAGTCCAAAGATGTGCAGGTTAGGTGAATTGACCATGCTAAATTGCCCATAGTGTTAGGTGCATTAGTCAGAGGGAGATGGGTCTGGGTGGGTTACTCTTCGGAGGGTTGGTGTGGACTAGTTGGGCCGAAGGGCCTGTTTCCACATTGTAGGGAGTCTAGTCTAATCAGATAGCAACAGTGACATTATTTGACACAGAGAATGGTTTGCGTCTGGGGAAGTAGTCCCAGGTGAATTGCTCAAACATAGAGCCAGTACAGATATATTGGGCTGAATGGCCTTCCTCTGTGCTGTCTCCATTCTGTGCCCACTTTTTTATTCTAACTGCAAAGTGCAGAGACTAGGAGGTAATTTTTTTTAATGGTGTTGATTCTCGTTCTCTTCTTGGATTCAGTTTGGTGGGGACTGTGTCAAATGGGTTTTATTTTAATGCCCGTTAACAACAGCAAGATGGTGAAGGGGTCAGAGGTGGGTGGCTAAAGAGAGCTTGTGGAGATTGGTCTGATGCACCACCAGGAGGATCACAATTGCTGCTTTAGGTTGGAAGTCAGCACTGCTCACACGAACCAGCTGCCCAGGCTGTGAAACCAACCCCAGAATCTCTTGACAGAAAGAGGCCATTCGCTCCATTGTGTTGGATCACAAAGTGAGCTGAGCGATTCATCCAGTGCCACTCCCACACTGTCTCCCTTTGATCCTGTGCGTTTTCAGACAGGCATTCCCCTTAATTGACCCTGTCTCCACCACACACTCCAGCAGTGCATTCCAGATCCCAGCCACACTCTGTGTGGGGAAGAGGATTTTCCTCATGTCCCCATTGCTTTTGCCCAATCGCCTTAAAGCTAGGCCCTCTTATTCACGATCTTCCCACCAACGGGAGCAATCTCTCCTTATCCACTCTGTCCAGACCCCTTGGGATTTTGAACACCTTAATCAAAATCTCCTTTCAACCTTCTGTTCCTGACAGAAAACGGTCTCACTTCTTCCTGTCCATCCACGGAACTAAATTTCCACATCATTGGAACCCATTCTCCTGGGTTTGACTTGCTGCTCTCCCGGTTGATTAACCCCCTCTTCTCCTTGCCACCATCCGTCTAGAGGTCAAGTTCAAGGTATCTAAGGGACCCTAGAGATTTCATGATGTGCATCGTAACATGCTATTGAGGTGAAAACTTGGGCTCCTCTTCCGAGTTGTGCAATCAGGAGGGACTAGAGCATCATAGACCTTACCCATTACAAAGCAGACCGTCTTTTCATATTCCTCAGTGAAGGATTCATCGTATCACCTGAAGGAGGGAGTGAAAGGGCAATTGGCAGAGGCCTCAGTTGCCACGCACAAGGCCTACTATATGTACAGAAGGGAGATGGATCCCGAGGCTGATCTGGTGCCGGTGGGGAATGAGGGCATCGTGTCGGAAGAGAAATCTGGTGAGGAAGAGGCCATGAGCCCTGCGATCGCTATCATGGAGCCCATTCTCCGGTTCCTGCAGCTACTCTGTGAGAACCATAACACAGAGCTTCAGGTAAGACCAGGGGCTTCTCACAGATCACCCCAGCCAAGCGCGTGCACTTCAGGGTCAGCAAGCATGGAGGAAGAAAACTGGCAGCACGGTGGCACAGTGGTTAGCACTGCTGCCTCACAGCACCAGGGTCACAGGTTCGATTCCAGCCTCAGGCGACTGCCTGTGTGGAGTTTGCACGTTCTCCCCGTGTCTGCGAGGGTTTCCTCCGGGTGCTCCGGTTTCCTCCCACAGTCCAAAGATGTGCAGGTCAGGTGAATTGGCCAGACTGCGTTCCTCCCTCTCTTAGGGAGGCCAATACCCACTTTATTCTAAAGAGAGGGAAAGACCCTGTAGACTGTGTCTCGTACAGGCCTGTCTCGCTGCTGACCGTAGATTTGAAAATCCTGTCTAAAACACTAGGTTTGAGATTGGAGAAGGTACTGCCCACTATCCTAAGGAAGACCAGACAGGTTTTATTAAGGGTCATAACTCTTGCAATAATATCAGGAGTGTGTTGAATGGAGTACAGATATGCCAGCAGAGGTCACTTCCAAGCTTGGTGGTCTCCTTGGACACAGAAAAGGCGTTGTGACCAGGTGGAGTGGCCATATTTGTTTGGTGTCCTGGGACGTTTTGGCCTGGGGTGGAGGGGGCTTTCGCCAGTTGGGTGGCAGAGCTGTGTATAACGACTCTATGGCAGAGGTCCTCACGAACCAGATAAAGTCAGATAACTTGAGCATTGAGAGATGCTGCAGACAAGGGTGTCCCCTCTCGCCACTGCCATCCACCTTAGTAATCGAACTGTGGGCGGAGGCTGTTCGGAAGGATTCTGAAATAGTTGTCCCAAAAGTAGGAAAAGGGAGAGCATGAAATCACTCTACGCTGGCTAACCCAGAAATGTCTGTATCCCGGTGAATACAAAAGATAAACTTACTCGGCATGTTCTCGGGGTGTAAAATAAATTTTACAAAATCAGAAGCCATGCTCATAGGAGGCTAGGCGGGAGTGCCTGGTCTGGAGGATGGAACACAATGGTCACAAAAAGGTTTTCTTTATTTGGGTATTTTTATTACCGCCACTTTCCACTCACTGTATCGAGCTAATTTTGTGCAATTGTTTGAAAGGATAAAACAACAACTTCAGCATTGGGAGGGGTTACCAATATCATGGTTGGGCTGAACAGCTCTGATTAAAGTGAATGTTCTTCCTCCGCTACTATACCGCATGAGAATGCTCCTGTTGCTATTTCCCAGACAAGTGCTGCACAGTCTCAGTGGCTGGCCTGGATCCTTTATTTGGCGTTGTAGGCACCCATAAAATTAAATTCACCAAGCTGCAACTCCCACACGGTATGGGGTGGGGGGGGAGGCATGGTCAATCTCCCAGATTTGAAGTGATACCAAATAAGTGCCTTATTGTCCTATTTGTGAGTGACTGGGTGTGGAAGGACCGGAGGTCGATATGGCTCAACATCAAGGTCTCCCAGCCAAGGTGTCCTCTCCTCAGCCTGCTGTTTATGGATAGGATGAAATATGTTACTGAACGTCGTAGAAATCCAATTATTATAAACATGGTCAGAGTGTGCAGGACAAGGGAAAGCTGCATAAGACCTCACCATTTACCCCTTTGGTTGGAGCCCCAGGATTCAGGCCAGGGTCAATGGATTCCAGCTTTAAGGTGTGGGAGGTCAAGGGAGTCTCCTGTCTGGGAGACCTATTTGAGGGAGACGTCTTGATGTCATTTGACCAGTTAAGCCACAAATATGGGCTACCCAGTTGGGACCTCTTCTGTTATTTTCAGATTAGGGATTATATACAGAGACAGACCACGCTCTTGACTCAGCCCCACAAGTCCGACATGGAGAGGAGTGCGCTCTGATGAGCGGGCACTCTCGGTCAGTACTGTGGGTGGCACGGTGGCACAGTGGTTAGCACTTCAGTACTGTGGGTGGCACGGTGGCACAGTGGTTAGCACTGCTGCCTCAGGCGACTGACTGTGTGTAGTTTGCACATTCTCCCCGTGTCTGCGTGGGTTTCCTCCGGGTATGGGTGGGTTGCGCTTCGGCGGGTCGGTGTGGACTTGTTGGGCCGAAGGGCCTGTTTCCACACTGTAATGTAATCTAATCTAATCTACTCTATATCACTTACAGAGAGGGGACACCATGGAAGATAATGAAAGACTCTACAGAGTCTGGAGTCAGGAACTAGGGGTAGAAACTTCATCTGAAACATGGGAGGACATATGGGAGAATATGAAGAAGATCTCAAAATGCAATGAAGTGCAGGCTCTGCAATTGAAGATTCTCCACAGAGCCCATATGGCCCCGGAGCGATTAGCAAAGTTCAGGGGCACCTCCAGGCTGCCCTAAATGTAAAACAAGTACCAGCACCCTGACACAGTGTCTGTGGTCGGGTCATAAGATCTGTAGGTACTGGGGTGTCATAGTGAATGAGGTGGAGGGGATTCTGGGAATTTAAGTTAGGGTGGATCTGGTATCCCTCCTTTTGGGACTGCTGAATCTGCCTTCATTAGACGAGCGTGGGAAGAGATTATTTAATATTCTTATGTATAGTGCAAGGAAGAACATTTTAATGAGTTGGGCCTCAGAACCCCCCCAGGTCTTATGGGGTGGTATAGATTAGTGATGGAGCACGTTCCCCTGGAGTTTCTTACGAACGTGGTGCACCAGAAAACGGAACAATTCTATAAGGTGTTGACAGCCCTTTTTAAATTACAAAGACATGGACTTGTCGGCCATATTGACCAGTGCCTTTATATAGCCGTGAGGGCCGGGTTTGGCAGTCTGGGGCCTTGGGGAGAATTCTTGAATAATTACTGGTATAATAACTAACGTTCCAGTGGATGGGAGTTTCACTGGGAATGTGCCAGGTGGTGTAGTTTTTAGTTTAATTTGAGTCCAGTTAATTAGAGTCGAGAGAGTGGTGCTGGAAAAGCACCGCAGGTCAGGCAGCATCCGAGGAGCAGGAGAATCGGCGTTTCAGGCAAAAGCCCTTCATCAGGAATGAGCTCATAGGCTCGAATATGGATTTGAGGCTGCTGTCAGATCTTGGTGGAGCTGACGTGACTAGCTCATGTCCCTAACCTGACCATTTGTATGGATTACATCAAAGTATCTCTTGTTGAAGAGATCAGTGAGATCTGATTGCTCCACTTACTGACGATTGATCGTTTTCACGTTTTCCGTCTTTCTAGAATTTTCTACGGCACCAAAACAACAAAACCAATTATAACTTGGTGTGTGAAACGCTGCAGTTTATGGACTGTATCTGCGGCAGTACCACAGGAGGGCTCGGCTTGCTGGGACTCTACATTAACGAGAAAAATGTCTCACTCGTCAACCAGACTTTGGAGACGCTGACTGAATATTGCCAGGGACCGTGCCACGAGAATCAGGTAAAGTTTCAGGAGTCAGTGCCCATCAATTAATTCTCATCCAATGTTAACGCATTTGTCACGTGTGAACTAGTGTGCCAATTGGCCTTTGGGAGGTCAACGGTGGTTAACGTAGATCAGAGCTAATTGGTGTAATGTTAACTGGTAAGACTGTCGTAGGTGAAAATGTGTTGCTGGAAAAGCGCAGCAGGTCAGGCAGCATCCAAGGAACAGGAGAATCGACGTTTCGGGCATAAGCCCTTCTTCAGGAATGAGGAAAGTGTGTCCAGCAGGCTAAGATAAAAGGTAGGGAGGAGGGACTTGGGGGAGGGGCGTCGGAAATGTGATAGGTGGAAAGAGGTCAAGGTGAGGGTGATAGGTCAGACGGGTGGGGGCG
>NC_057732.1:5130029-5132021 GCF_004010195.1 Chiloscyllium plagiosum
TCAGTCAAATCCATCGAACTCAGCACCGCCTTCCTAACCTGCAATCTTCTTCCCGACCTCTCCGCCCCCACTCCCGTCTGACCTATCACCCTCACCTTGACCTCTTTCCACCTATCACATTTCCGACGCCCCTCCCCCAAGTCCCTCCTCCCTACCTTTTATCTTAGCCTGCTGGACAAACTTTCCTCATTCCTGAAGAAGGGCTTATGCCCGAAACGTCGATTCTCCTGTTCCTTGGATGCTGCCTGACCTGCTGCGCTTTTCCAGCAACACATTTTCAGCTCTGATCTCCAGCATCTGCAGACCTCACTTTCTCCTCAAAGACTGTCGTAGGTGACCAAGTAATGGGGTGATGGGTGAACAGACTCAGTGTGACTTTGGATACAGGCAGCTGAGAGTGGGAGGTTCAGAGGGGAAGGTTTTGAATAGTTAAGCCTGGAGTTAAGGATTGCTTTTGGGCAACTTCTTGTAATAGGTGACCAGTGTCAGCCAGGGTGAAGGGAGCTGGGAGTGTTGGACGTCTATCCCCTTTTGGGCCCATGTTCAAAGTGAACTGGAGTCCTTTAGGCAGAAGCGGATCCTGATTGGTGGACCTTAGCAGAACCCCTCCCCCCACCTGTATACAGGGCCAGTCTCGGGCCTTGACCTGCAGAGAGATGATGAAGTGGACCATGGGCCAGTGCAGGCTGCAAGATGGGAGGTTCTAATTCAAGATTCCATAACCCATTCCCAATAAGCAGGTTAAAACTCCACCCAGAACCAACCCCCACTGCCTGATGGTAATAACTTTGACAAAATCAGTAGTTGAAACTTTATTGCTGGAACAGCACAGCAGGTCAGCAGGCTGCAAGATGGGAGGTTCTAATTCAAGATTCCATAACCCATTCCCAATAAGCAGGTTAAAACTCCACCCAGAACCAACCCCTACTGCCTGATGGTAATAACTTTGACAAAATCAGTAACCTACTCCTTGTGTTGCCTTTCTTTGTATTTCTGGTTTAGGAAACGGGAAGATTAGAGAGTAATGATCTCATGAAGCTTTGGGAAGGGGAATTACTGGAGAGAGACTGACATGTATTTGAAAATTATAGAGTGGTCTGCCTGTCCTGAGAGATTTGTACTGATTTCAAAATAATACCCCTCACACATGGGAGTGGGTTTGTTCAGTACTGACCCTGAGGTTAAAGCTGAAATTCAGTGCAAGGCTCATTATGTGCTATTGTACTGCACTGGAGAAAAAGGATATCTCAAGGGTTCAAGTCCAAAATCAATTTAGCTATAACTCGGGAAGAAAAAGGGTTGAATTATATTTCTAGGTGCAGTCTATGGACCATCAATGAGTGGGAAGGATGTAGAGAAACTACAGTGAGATGCCACCTTGGTGGCCATTATGTTGGGGGTCTTCAATTGCCCAAATATAGATGGGGATACTGATAACATAAGGGGCAGCTAGAGGCACGATTCCAAGGTTATGTTCAGAAGTGTTTCCGACAGTGGTGTGTCCAGTCCAATACGGAAGGACACGTCGTTGGAACTAGTTCTTGGAAATAAGATGGATCGACTACTTTTCATCATTTGTATAAATGATTTGGATGCGAGCATAAGAGGTATAGTTAGTAAGTTTGCAGATGACACCAAAATTCAAGGTGTCGTGGACAGTGAAGAGGGTTACCTCAGATTACAACAGGATCTTAATCAGCTGGGCCAATGGGCTGAGAAGTGTCAGATGGAGTTTAATTCAGATAAATGTGAGGTGCTGCATTTTGGGAAAGCAAATCTTAGCAGGACTTACACACTTAATGGTAAGGTCCTAGGGAGTGTTGCTGAACAAAGAGACCTTGGCGTGCAGGTTCATAGCTCCTTGAAAGTGGAGTCACAGGTAGATAGGATAGTGAAGGAGGCGTTTGGTTTGCTTTCCTTTATTGGTCAGAGTATTGAGTACAGGGGTTGGGAGGTCATGTTGTGGCTGTACAGGACATTGGTTAGGCCACT
>NC_057732.1:5132066-5156281 GCF_004010195.1 Chiloscyllium plagiosum
TGAGGGGCATGGATAGGATAAATAGACAAAGTCTTTTCCCTGGGGTGGGGGAGTCCAGAACTTGAGGGCATAGGTTTAGGGTGAGAGGGGAAAGTTATAAAAGAGACCTAAGGGGCAATTTTTTCACGCAGAGGGTCATACGTGTATGGAATGAGCTTCCAGAGAAAGTAGTGGAGGCTGGTACAATTGCAACATTTAAAAAGTATCTGGAGGGATATATGAATAGGAAGGGTTTGGAGGGATGTGGGCCGGGTGCTGGCAGGTGGTACTAGATTGGGTTGGGACATCTGGTCAGCATGGACGGGTTGGATCAAAGGGTCTGTTTCCGTGCTGTACGTCTCCATGACTCTTAAGTATCAATGCGGAACATTTAGGAGACAGCGATCATTGTATCATAAGGTTTTGGATGGTGTTGGAGAATGATGCACACAGTGAGAAAAATCGATTGGCAGAGGATGAGTTTCAATGGGGCAAGGGCAGAGCTGAGCAGGATTGACTCGAACAAGAAGTTGGTGGGCGAAACAGTAACTGAACCAAACAGGCCTGATTAGAAACCAGAGGGAGATTTACGCATGGAGAAAAGGCCATGTCTGAGACAGTAAATGAATACTTTGCTGAATGTCTTTATCAAAGAAAACATGATAAAGAGATGGAAACTCTAAGATTATGAGGCATTCAGAAGGGCACTTGCTGATTGTTTGAGTGGGAAATAATGTTCAGTGACATGGAGCAAAAGCAAGAGGTTGGCACTCGGAACTGATGCTGATTGGAAAAGCCAGTGCAGACATGATGGGCCAGATGGCCTGTTTCTGCACCGTTACAGTTTAGTGATTCGATTGCAGTCTCACCATCTTGTCGACCTTCATATTTAAAAGGGTTGTACATGTTGCTAATAGCCCGCCATCGTTTACATTGTATTGTGTGCAGCCTTTGTGATGCTGTTGGCTATAGAATTCCCTGCAGCACCAAGTTTCTGTTCTCCTTCTGATCAGTAGTTAAACACCCTAAGCAATGAAGTTTACCCATATTTGATTCTGTCTCTCACAGACCTGCATCACAACCCATGAATGTAATGGAATTGATATCATTATTGCACTGATCCTCAATGACATTAACCCTCTCGGAAAGTACCGAATTGACCTTGTCTTACAACTGAAGGTAAGATCGTCGATGCCTATTGTTAACAGTTTTTCTTTATAAAGAATTAATTCTGCTTCTGTCGGTCTGATGAGGGGGAATATTGATTCCATTCAAAGAATTTGATCAAAGAAAATTTGCAAAGCTACAATATCTTGGCCGTTGTCTGCCTTGCGTATGTTCATTCTGATAGTTGGTATCGGACAATGCATGCAGACAAACCTTTTGTTAAACCAAATACTAATGTTAAAGTTAAAACATGCCTCAAAGCACTTTTCTTTTGCTTTATTTAGTGTAGATTAGATTAGATTAGATTCCCTACAGTGTGGAAACAGGCCCTTCAGCCCAACAAGTCCACACCGACCCTCCGAAGAGCAACCCCCCCAGACCCACCACCCCTGACTAATTTACCTAACACGATGGGCAATTTCCCATGGCCAATTCACCTGACCTGCACATCTTTGGACCGAGAGAGGAAACTGGAGCACCCGGAGGGTACTGTGTGCATTTTTGAAATAAACATTCCAAAAGGTCCCTATTTATGGTTGGGGTGGCTCAGTGGTTAGCACAGTTGCCTCTCAGTGCCAGTGACCGGGTTCAATTCCAGCTTTGGGCGACTGTGTGGAGTTTTCACATTCTCCCAGTGACTGCGTGAGTTTCCTCCTTGTGCTTCCGTTTCCTCCCACAGTCCAAAGATGTGCATGTTCGGTGAATTGTCCATAATATTCAGGGATGTGTAGATTAGGTGCATTGGTTAAGGGGAGTGGGTCTGGATGGGTTACTCTTCAGTAGGTTGGTGTGGACTTGTTGGGCTGAAGGGCCTGTTTTCACATTGTAGGGATTCTACGAGGTAATGTTTAATTGGTTATAAAAGGTCCCATAGTAGTATTTGAAAGAAAGCCAAGTGAATTCTCCCCATGTCTGAAACGAGTATTTATTCCGCAACCAGTTTTACTAAAATATGAGAGTTAGGAAGAGGAGTAGGCCATTCAGCCCATTGTGCCTGCTCTGTAACCTCAAACCAGCCACCCTGCCTCCCCCGATAATCTTTCACCCTCTTTCTTATTCAAGAATGTTTCCACCGCGGCCTTAATGATATTAAGCACTCTGCTTCCACTGCCTTTTCAGGAAGTGACTTCCAAAATTTCCAGCTGTCTTTAAGAAAACAATATCCCATCACCTCTACCTTTTATTATTGTTATTTTTATTTTTAAACAGTGGGCTTAGTTCTCGATCCTCGATATTTTCAAATTGATCTGTTCAGAGATGTTATTACATGCCTGTGGAGCAGGTGGGACTTGAATCCAGGTTTCCTTGCTCTGAGGTAGGAACGTTACCACTTAGCCACTACAGCCCCTCTCCAACAAGAGGAAACTTCATCTAACATGATCAGACTTTTGAACAGACCTCTCCGATATTAGAGTTGATCTTTCTCTGCACCTTCTCTATAGCTATAACACTATATTCCGCTTTCTGTTCTGTAACCCTGACGTACGTACGTAAGGCATGATTTGCCTGGATAGCACAGAAAACAATACTTTTCACTGTGTCTCGGTCCATGTGACAGTAAATCGCATCATGTCCTGTTAAGGCCCCTGAGGATCTTGTATGCTTCGGATACAAGCCACGGATACAAGCCTAGCCTGTCTAACGTTTCTTCATAACAATTCGCCCATTCAAGGTATTCTCTGAACTGCCTCCTTCTGTATATAAAATGTGACCAATTCTGTACACCATAACCCAAACGTGTTCTCACTGCTGTATAAGTGAAGCATAACCTCCCTCTGTTTGTAATCAGGTCCCCTCCAATGACCAATAACAATCTACAGTATTTGCTTTCCTAATTCCTAGCTGTACCTGTGTACTAACTTTTTGTGTCTATTGCGATTCCTGTGCAGCTCAGAGCTCTAAAATCTATCACCATTTAAACAATATGCTTTTTTTATTATTCCTATCAAAATGTGCAATTTCACATATCCCTACACCATATTCCATTCACCAGATCCTCATCTACTTAGAGTCATAGAGATGTACAACACAGAAACAGACCCTTCAGTCCAACCCGTCCATGCCAACCAGATATTCCAACCTAATCTAATCCCACCTGCCAGCACCCGGCTCATATCCCTCTAAACCCTTCCTATTCATATACCCATCCAAATGCCTCTTAAATGTTGAAATGTTACCAGCCTCCACCACATCCTCTGGCAGCTCATTCCATGCAGGCACCACCGTCTGCATGAAAAAGTTGCCCTTTGACTGTATACCTCCTCTTCACAGCTCACTTTCTGACCAATAGTTGTGTCATCAGCAAATGCAATTACCGTACCTTGAGTCCATTCATCCAAATTATTTTTATAAATTATAAAGAGTTGAGGCCCCAGCATTGATCCTTGTGGCACATCACATGTTAACCTCTTGCTAATCGGCAAATGATCCATTTATTTAGAAGTGTTTGGAAGGTTGTAGGCAAAGTACAGGCAGGTGGGACTAGTTTAGTTTGGGATTGCAGTCAGCATGGACTGGTTGGACTGAGGGGTCCGTTTCCATGCTGTATGACTCTATGCTGATTCCCTCTTTATTGTCACGACTGGTGTCTCTGGGAGCACATGAATTAGTGACTGCATTTCCTACATTACAAAACTGGCCACATTTTAAGATTGCTTCATTGGCTGAAAAACACATGGAAATTTTGTTGAGCCGATGAACTGAGGCTATTGTTTACCACTTTTCTGTAGAAAGCTTAAAGCGATTTTGTGTGGTTAAGCTAAATGTAGTTAGATCAAGAGAGGCACTGAAACCTAGTAAGCCTGCTCTCAGTAATTATTTTCTCCAAAGACCATAAACAGTAAGCAATCATTGATAAACACATCATACCCATTGTGTCAGCAAGTCATTATCCCTATCACTGAGCTGCAACTTGGGAGACAGACCAAGTCCATAAAGGTTTTGAGAAAATGTTGTTTGAGTGAAGCAGCACCCCCATTGATGTAATTCTTGTTTTGTATAAATGAATCATACTGTTGCATTGTATGGTCATTTACTGAAACATACTTAAAACAAAACAATGCTTTTCATGAACTCTGGACATCCCATTGCTACCCATCTTCAAGCATGTGCCTTTTCAAAATGTTAAAAACAGTAAGAAAGCAACTCCACAAGTTGGCAAAAATGAGAGGGGAAATCTGAGGGAACAGTCAATGAGATACCATCACCACCAGTGTGAAAGAGTGATAAAAAGAACAATGTATCTGAAGAGAAGGAAAGACGGGCAAGGAACAGTCACAAAACAGAAGTACAATTTATTCTGTCCATAAGAAAGGTGTTGAGCAATGCCACAGGTGATTTCACAGGATGTCGAGTATCAAGCACATGTACATCAGACTCTAAAGTCACACATTAGAAAGAGGAAAGGCAGACTTGTTATTGTACAGTGCTTTTCCTAGCCTCATGTCGCAAAATACTTTGTCCTAATGATGCAGTTTTAAAGGGTATTCATTGTTTATAATGTGGGAGATGCAGCAGCCAATCTGCACGGTGTTATAAAGCAAAAATACTGCAGATGATGAGGATCTGAAAGAAAAACGAAGTGCTGGAGAAACTCAGCGAGTCTGATAGCATCCATGGAAAGAGAGAGAGAGCCCAACATGACTCATCAGTACACAGTAATATATAATGGATTACTGAATGTAATAATCCTATTTTAAAATAATGTGACTTTAGACTTTAGAGTTCCAGGATGGCTCTAGTGATGAATTATAGATTTTGGATTTAAAAATGGTAGTATGTTAGTAACTATTTTTTGAAGGGTTTAAAAAAATAGTACCTAGGTCAGATAGTCCTAATCCAGTATGTGTCAGAGCAGAGGAAACCTCTGGAGTGTCAGTGTGTGATTATTTTTACTGTGGTGGTTGACAACAGGTGAAGTAAACTTTGAAGTCCACTAGGCTTGGTTTTGGTTCAGAGTAATTAAGGATCGACTTTACAGAGATTAATAGTTTTAGGGCATTCACTGAAGACCTGAGGTTAGAAGTAAATACAATTTCTCTCCGAGAAATGAGTAAAGAACAGTTTAGAGGAAAGCACAGTTAGAGTAGAAAAATTTACTTTGTGAAGTTTCCAGAGCAGGAGTATTTGGTTAAAAATCTGCAGGTTTTTAGAAGCTGAGAACATCCAAGCTCTCGGTTTTGTGTGTATTCACAGTTCACAGCAAGGAACTGCAGAGAATCCGTTAAAGTCAAACTATGAGATCTGACGGAGGCAATTTCTCCAGATTTGATAATGTTGGAAAATGGGATTTTGACTTTGTTTTGCTGTGTGTTTTTAAAATCTTTCAAATTGTGTTTTGCATTTAGTCAGTTTTGTTTTCATCCTTTGTTCAAGATATGTCTGTTCTGTCGTTAAAGAAACTCTGCAGCTTAATGCGACCATGTTTCAATGAGAAAGCTGATCTATCACATCACACATTATTCAGGGATCTGACTTGCCGGTAATACGTTGCCTGGTGTTGTTCTAATGAATGTCTTGTGTTTGTTTGTAATAAAACAGAACAATGCTTCTAAGCTTTTACTTGCCATCATGGAAAGCAGACACGATAGTGAAAATGCAGAAAGAATTCTATACAACATGCGACCTAAAGAATTGGTAAGAAACTGAAAATGTTATGCTGAATTTTTTCATTGTATTATTCACTAATGTAGCTCCAACTCACAACAGCTTTACAAAGATCTATTTTTCGTCAAGCAACAATGTCCAATTATTATTTGTCTTTCGATCATCCCAAAGCAAATTAGATGGATTGTTACAACTTAAAGGCTATAACAGGCCCTGATTTTTACTGTCTGTCCATCTAAATGAATGAGTTCAGATCTTGACTTGTATTTTTGTCAAATTGTTCATTTAAAAAGTACATGTTTTGAAACTATTTCCAAAGTGACCTTTAAAGGATGTCACAAGACTATTGTTCAGATTTTATTAGCCGGAGTGGTATTTAGTTTCAATTAATAAATCTGGGATAAGACTGGGCTAACAATCCAGAATACCGGGTTAATGTTCTGGGTACATGAGTTTGAATCCCATGGCAGATGTGAGATTTGAATTCAATAAAAATCCTAAATAAAAAGTTAGGCTAATGGCAAGTATTTAACTTTTGTCCATTATTGTAAAAGCCCATCTGATTCACTAATGTGCTTTAGGGAAGGAAACTGTCTCCCCTATAATCTGGTCTGACTGCAAACCCACTACAGTGTGATTGACTCTTAACTGCCCTCTGGGCAAATCGAGATGAGCACTAAATGCTGATCTTGCCAGCAACGCCCACATCCCATGAGCAAATGAAAAACTATTGTCGAGTTATTGTAAAAATCCTAATAAATGTACCACTCTGCCAGCCCTTACCCTGTTTGGCCTCCACATGACTTTATACACTCAGCAGTATGACAGGCTCTTAACTGTCCCATGAACTTCCACTCTGATGAAGAGATGGGCCACAAATGCTGCCCTTACTCACACCCCACAAAGCAACAATGGAAAGAATAAGGTACGGTGGATGGGGAGCTTCTGGTTGGAAATGTTTTCTCGCTGCTGCATGGTTACAGAGAGCGGTGAACTCAGCCCAGACGATCACAAAGGCCAACCTCCCATCTATAGAATCCATCTACCAGGCCCGCTGTCAAGGAAAGGCCGCCAGCATTCTCAAAGATCCATCCCACCCTGGCAATGTTTTTCTAAAACCTCTACCATCGGGGAGAAGGTACAGAAGCCTGAACACCCACACCAGCCGGTTTCACAACAGTTTCTACCCGACTGTTGTTAGAATACTGAATGGACTCTCAAACTCTTTACATTCACCTGTACCTGTGTTTTGGTTTTTGCCGTTGTTTACCTATTATTTACTTATCAACGCTATTTAACTCTGAACTGCCTGTATAGCTTGCAAGACAAAGCTTTTCACTGTCCCTCAGTACACATGACCATAAATTCGGTTCAATTCACTGGGACCTTGGCCATCTGAGCCATGCCCAAAATTTGTTGAGACCTAATCTCAGCGAAATTAGCCATGCTTCCCAGCACTTGACTGGAGCACACAGTAGTTGACATTGCGCTCAGGGCTGCATAGCATGAAGCAATTTTATAACAATCCATCTTCCTGTTGTCCGTACACTAACACACTGCCTTAAGGAGCTTTCACTGTGCAAAACTGAATGCCTTTTCTTTTGAAGGTTGATGTTATAAAGAATGCTTACAGTCAAGGTGAGGAGGTGGATAACGACGAAACTTCAGAGGAATGTATCTCACCGAAGGATGTTGGCCATAACATTTATATATTGGCTCATCAGGTATGTTGATAAATTAAGAGTATTTACAGCTTAATGTTTTCTCAATCCCTTTGAAAATCTTGGGTTGTATCAGATGAAACGGAATCTCTTCCTGCACATTTCTCCATGGTGGGTATCAAATAACCAGCTTTTAATTGTCATGAACAGTATATTTACAAAGAAAAGAATACATAATGCCTTTACAACGTCCCACAACCCTTTCAGCTACTGAAGTAATGCAGGTGCAGTTGTAATGTAGGAAACATACCAGCTAGTTTGCAGACGGCATTTGATTAGTTGCAAAAACAGAAGTTGTTGGGAAAGCTCAGCAGGTCTGTCAGTGTCTTAGGAGAGCAATCAGAGTTAACATTTTGGGGTTGAGTGACCCTTCCTCAGAACTGAAGTTCAGGAATTAAAAACACAAATTGTTGGAAAAACTGAACAGATCTGGCAGCCTCTCTGGAGAGAGGCACTGAGTCTTAAGTTCAATACTAGCCTTTAGTTCCAAAGAAGAGGCATAAAAGAATTTGAAGGATCAACTCTGTTTCTTTCACCATGGATGCTGCCAGACCCTGCACTACCTATTGGTTTCAGATTTCCAGCATCTGTAGTACTTTTATTTTAATTGACTTTACTTGTTAGTTCAGTGATAAATATCGACCTGAGCACTGAGGAGAAATCCCTAATGTTGTAGAGGAGGTTTTAAAACAACCTTTTTATATCCGTCATTCAGACACATTGTTAAAACAAGGTCCTATCATCTCAGGTTAGTGTAAATGGGCTGTCTTGGTGCCTCAGCGGTTAGCACTGCTACCTCACTGTGCCAGGTACCCAGGTTCAATCCCAGCCTCTGGTGACTGTCTGGAGTTTGCACGTTCTCCCCATGTCTGCATGGGTTTCCTCCCACAGTCCAAAAAAGTGCCGATTAGATGGATTTATCAATGCTAAATTGACCAGTATTGTCCAGGAATGTAGGATTACAGGGATGGGGCAGGGGTTTGGGTGGGACTGTAGGGATGTTATGATTCTAAATCTCTAATTAACCCTTGCATCTCATACATGACAATAATGACTTAATTTAATCAGCCATTGGGACATGCTGTGATCCCAAAAATGCAAGCCTCAATCTCTTTCACCCGAGAGGGCAGGCAGGATCTTAGTCTAATGTCACCTCTGAAAGTCAGCAGCCCATGACTGGCCAGAGGTCCTGCAGTACTGCACTGGAGTGTCAGCTAGAATCTGTGATCGAGTCTCTAGACCAGAGCTCAGTTACATATTGACAATACAGGTGGGAGATGGCATGGCATCTTTTTATCATATCCATTTTGTGTAAAGCTTCAGGGAGGCTTTATGTAAAAATGTTCACCTGCAGAGTGTTAATATCTGGCTGGCCTTCATATTTGGTGTTGTTCCCATGATTTTTGACGTGGTTATAAAAATGAGTTGAACCCGCCATTTTCTGTTAGAGTTCTGTTTCCCTGTTCAGCAACAGGTTGCCATTCTGGTTCCTCTATAGCCATTGCATTTTTGTTAGTTTTTTAAAAAAAAGTCCTGAGCTGACCAGGCTCGGGTTTAGAAGAATTGTGACAACAAATGCAGTTGTAAACAATGCTAGCCTTCAGTACCAGGCCAAAATCTTATCTTCCTGATTCTGAGGAGAAATGAGATGCTCTTCATGATGGTACAATGATTACTTTTCAGCAGGTTCTTGAATTCTGACCTGGGATGTGGGCCTCACTGGCAAGACTAGCGTTTACTGCCCATCCCTAGTTTCCCTGGCAGATTGTGGAGTCACAGTCCTACAGCATGGAAATAGACCCTTCGGTCCAACCAGTCCATGCTGTCCATAATCTCAAACTAAACTAGTCCCACCTGCCTGCGCTTGGTTCATATCCCTCCCAATGTCATTCAAATGTTGTAAGTGTACTTGCATCCACCACTTCCTCTGGCAGTTCATTCTTTATACAAACCACTCTCTGTGTAAAAAAAAAAAAATTGCTCCATCCTGTCCTTTTTGAATCTTTCTCCTCCCACCTTTTTAAAAATATGCCCCCTTGAAATCTACCACTGTAGTGAAAAGACATCTGTCATTCACCACTTGGGAGTTTATAAACCTCTATAAGGTCACCTACGCTCCAGTGAGAAAGAAATCCCAGCCTCTCCTTAAAATTCAAACACTGCATTCCCAGTAGCATCCTGGTGGATCTTTTGTGAACCCTCTCCAACTTAGTAACAGGGCGACCAGAACTGTGCACAGTTTTTCAGAAGAGGCCTCACCAATGTCCTGTACAACCTCAACATGATGTGCCAACTCCAATGCTCAAAAGATCTGAGCAATAAAGGCAAGCATGCTAAACACCTTCTTAATCTCCCTGTCTCCCTGGGAGAATGATGTTCCTGAACCCCTGATAGTCTTTCTACCATGCTACCATGAACCAGGTTGAATATTTTCTGGGAGCAGCTGAGAAACTTCCTCACAAATACAGCAAGTGTTGAATAGTCAGAATCAGATTCAAAGACCCAAGAATGGCAGGTTTCCTTGCCTGGAGAATACCGGTGATCTCTTTGTTTTAAATGACAATCCAACAACTTCAAGCACCACATTTACTGTCTGGGTGTCTGAATCCCCAGCAGGAGTGAAAATTGAGCTCCCATCCTCAGGATTATTTATCCAAAATGTCCCTGCCTCACCAACACAGCCTGGATGCTGCACTGTTGCATCCATTACACCTCCACAGCCAGTAATGAAGCCCTTTGAGGTGTGGCCACTGTCCTTCAGTAGGAAAATGCAGCTGCCAAATTGTGCACAGGGAGATCCCACAATCAGCAGAAATGGCTGACCAACTTAGCCTGTTTCGTTGGATTTGTTCAAGAGAGTAAGGACGGCCAGGGCATCAAGGGTACTCTCCTGGCTCCTCTTGAATAGTCCCACGTGCCCTTTTATGTTCAGCTGAGCTGACGGATCAGTCTTGGAATTTCAACTCCAGGACCTTTATAGAATCATAGAATCCCTAAGGTGTGGGTGCAGGCCGTTCGGCCAATCGGTCCACACTAACCCTGTGAAGAGCATCCCACCCAGACTCACCCTCCTATACTATCCCTGTAACCCTGCATTTCCCATGGTCAATCCACCTAACCTGTACATAGAGTCATACAGCATGGAAACAGACCCTTCGGTCCAACTAGTCCATGCCGACTATAATCCCAAGCTAAACTAGTCCCATCTGCTTGCGTCTTTGAACTGTGGGAGGAAACTAGAACACCTGGAGGAAACTTGATTCAGGGCTTTATGTGAGAGGTGGTTCCTCCAGCCTTGGAGCGTTCCCTCAGCATTACACTGAGATGCCAGCCGAGAAAAGAGCAGGCAACCACACTTGTGTGTTCAAAATATGATGTGTTTCTGCCATGTGTGTGATCAACCGCCCCTCAGTTTACTTCAGACACAGGAAATCAGAATATTCGTTGGAAAAGACGAACTTGCAGGGTGACAGTGAGGAGACAGAGGAATGGTGCTCGAAGATCTGGAAGGGCTGAATAGTCAGCTGTTGTGCAATAACAAATCCTGTCGTTGTTTGATTATCGATTTTTTTTTTTACAAGCTGCTGACATTGTGATCAACCGCCCCTCAGTTTACTTCAGACACAGGAAATCAGAATATTCGTTGGAAAAGACGAACTTGCAGGGTGACAGTGAGGAGACAGAGGAATGGTGCTCGGAGATCTGGAAGGGCTGAATAGTCAGCTGTTGTGCAATAACAAATCCTGTCGTTGTTTGATTATCGTTTTTTTTTACAAGCTGCTGACATCCTTTTGGTTTTTATTTCTCCAGCTTTCACAACACAACAAGCTGCTGCAACAGAAGCTCAAACCAGGTTCAGAGCCTCAGGACAAAGGCAGTGAAGCTGTAACATATTATGCTAATCACACTGCACAGATTGAGGTACGCTGACAGCACTGCAATTCAACTTTCAAACAGCTGGCTTTGCTGGCCACCTACTGAAACCCTTGTCCTCGTGACAGGCAGGTTTGAACATAATGAGTGCTTTGCAACAGTCAAACGTAGCAAACTCTCTGTTACTTAAATGTTAGCGATTTCACACAATGCTGACCCACACCGCAATGTTACATATAACACACACACCACCCACGCACCCACCACACATGTGCTCACCCTGCACACGTACATGGAATTGATCACAGGGACACTCAAGGGGCTAGAGTTGGCGCTGATCTATTAGAGGGTTGTGGGGTCGGAAGGCATTGCAGAACCAAGGAAGGGAATGAGCATGGACATTTTCTTAAATTCCTGAATTTCAAATTCAAGGTGTTGCACAATTGGCACCAAAATGGGTTAGGGAGCACAGGGGTAATAGGTGAAAGGTACTTGATTAGATTAGATTAGATTAGATTAGATTAGATTAGATTAGCCACTTGAGGAAAGGGAGGACACCATTACCAAGAGTTTTGGATGAGCTCAAGTTTACGGAAGGCAAGACATTGTTCTATCTTTGTAGAGGAATGAGGGAAAGTCTTTAATTTGTAAAGCTCAGAAATGCTGCTCTTCCTTGAGGCATATTTTGGATGGAAAATTATCCGGTCAGATTGGGAACTGGACTGAGTTCAAAGGGTTTGGAGGTTTTGCCTATAATCAGCTATTTAAGTCTGAAAGGGGGGTACATGAGACTTTTTGGAGAGAGGGAATAAAGATAGATAAATTAATGGTTAAATGGGTGTGAATTGATTGTGTCATTAGTGGAATGGGTGTTTTATGTGTTGTGGCTGACTTAAAGCTCTCACCTGAAAGTCTGGACTTGAAACCTGTTCAAAAATATGTATCTTCATATTTACAATGAAACGTCGAGGATGTAGGTTAATGTCATAGAGTCAATAGAGATGTACAGCACGGAAACAGACTCTTCGGTCCAATTTGTCCATGCCGACCAGATATACCAACCCAATCTAGTCCCACCTGCCAGCACCTGGGCAACATGCCTCCAAACCCTTCCTTTCATATACCCATCTAAATGCCCT
Organism: Chiloscyllium plagiosum; assembly: GCF_004010195.1. Lineage (NCBI taxonomy): Eukaryota > Metazoa > Chordata > Chondrichthyes > Orectolobiformes > Hemiscylliidae > Chiloscyllium > Chiloscyllium plagiosum. Next base: position 5,144,551 of record NC_057732.1, read on the forward strand.
TTAAATGTTGCAATTGTACCAGCCTCCACCACTTCCTCTGGCAGCTCATTCCATATGCATACCACCCTCTGCGTAAAAAAGTTGCCTCCTAGCTCTCTCATATATCTTTCCCCTCTCACCCTAAACCTATTCCCTCAAGTTCTGGACTCCACCACCCCAGGGAAAAGACCTTGTCTATTTATCCTATCCATGCCCCTCATGATTTTATAAACCTCTATAAGGTCACCCCTCAGCCTCTGATGCTCCTGGGAAAACAGCCCCAGCCTATTCAACCTCTCTCCCTAGAGCTCAAATCCTCCAACCCTGGCAACATCCTTGTAAATCTTTTCTGAACCCTTTCAAGCTTCGCAACATCTTTCCGATAGGAAGAAGACCAGAATTGCACACAATATTCCAACAGTGGCCTAACCATTATCCTGTACAGCCGCATCATGACCTCCCAACTCCTGTACTCAATACTCTGACCAATAAAGGAAAGCATATCGTGGGCGGCACGGTGGCACAGTGGTTAGCACTGCTGCCTCACAGCGCCTGAGACCCGGGTTCAATTCCCGACTCAGGCGACTGACTGTGTGGAGTTTGCACGTTCTCCCCGTGTCTGCGTGGGTTTCCTCCGGGTGCTCCGGTTTCCTCCCACAGTCCAAAGATGTGCAGGGTCAGGTGAATTGGCCATGCTAAATTGCCCGTAGTGTTAGGTAAGGGGTAAATGTAGGGGTATGGGTGGGTTTCGCTTCGGCGGGTCGGTGTGGACTTGTTGGGCCGAAGGGCCTGTTTCCACACTGTAATGTAATCTAATCTAATATCAAACACCTTCCGCACTATCCTATCTACCTGGGACTCCGCTTTCAAGGAGCTATGAACCTGCACTCCAAGGTCTTTTTGTTCAGCAACACGCCGCAGGACCTTGCCATTAAGTATATAAGTCCTGCTCAGATTTGCTTTCCCATAATGCAGCACCTCTCATTTATCTGAATTAAACTCCATCTGCCACTTCTCAGCCCATTGGCCCATCTTATTTAAGATCCCGTTGTAATCTGAGGTAACCTTCTTCACTGTCCACTACACCTCCAGTTTTGGTGTCATCTGCAAACTTACTAACTATACCTCTTATGCTCACATCCAAATCATTCATATAAATGATGAAAAGTAGTGGACCCAGCGCCGATCCTTGTGGAACTCTACTGGTCACAGGCCTCCAGTCTGAAAAACAACCCTCTGCCTTCTAGCTTTGAGCCAGTTCTGTATCCAAATGGCTTGTTCTCCCAGTATTCCATAAGACCTAACCTTGCTAACCAGTCTGGGCTTTGGGCTTTTTTAATTGACTCATGGGATGTAGGTCTTGCTGGCTGGGTCAGCATTTACTGCCTGTCCCGAGTTGCCCCTTGAGAAGGTGGGGGTGAGCTGCCTTCTTGAACTGCTACAGTCCATCAGCTGTAGGTTGCCCAACAATGCCCTTAGGGAGGGAATTCCTGGATTTTAACTCTGTGACACTGAAGCAATGGGGATATATTTCCAAGTGCAGTAGTTCCCAAGTATCTGCTGCCCTTGTTTGTCTTGGTGGTAGTGGTCATGAGTTTGGAGGGTGCGGTTTAAGGAATCTTGGACACGTTATGTAGTGCATCTTGTGGATAGTACACACTGCTTTGTCCTGGATGGTGTCAAGCTTCTTGAGTGTTGTTGGAGCTGCATTCATCCAGGCAAGTGGGGAGTATTCCATCTCACTCCTGACTAATGCCTTGTAGATAATGGCCAGGTTTTGGGGAGTCACTCACTGCAGGATTCCTGTAGCCCTGGCATTTATATCCATTTGTGTTTCTGGTCAATGGTAACCCCTATGATGTTGATAATGGGAGACTCGGTGACGTTAACACCATTGAATGGCAAAGGGCCGTGATTGGATTCCCTCCAATTAGAGATGGTCATTGTCAGGCTTTTGTTTGGCATGCATGTTACTTGCCACTTGTCTGCCCAAGCCTGGATACTGTCCAGGTCTTGCTGTATTTGGATTATGGTGTTTCAGTATCTGAGGAGTCTCGAATTGTACAGATAATAATTTTATAACTTGCAGACGACAAGACAATATTGTAAATGTAGGGTTGCATTGACTGCAAAAGCATTCAGACAGGTTAATGGAATCGATTAGACAAATCTATCACCAAGAAACAAGAGGTGATCCATTCTGGTATGAGGATTCAAGAGTCCCAGGAACAGGGAGGCCAGTGGTTTGAGCTAAGGCAATTCTGAAACAGTGCAGTTTGATATCCCCTTCTAAATCCCACTTTCAGAAGGATGGCCAAGTATTGGAGCATTTATGCATGCATTTTGTTTGAATAGTACCTGGGCTGACTGAGTTTGGTTAGGTGAGGTGACTAGTTTAGTTTCTCCTAAGAGCAGACCCCAGCATGGGGAGCATTGGTACATTTACCACAAGGTAGGGCTTTTGACAGAGAACATTCAGAGAAACTATTTCACTGGCAGCAATATCAGTCACCAGATTGGAAAAGGAGCCAGTGCTTAATTAGATTTTGTTTTGCCCAGTGAGTGATGATGAATTGGAGTGCACTGCCAGAGTGGCTAATGGAAACGAGTTCAGCAATAACTTTTGAAAGGGGCATTTACTTGAGCAGGAGAAAATTGCAATTGGGGTTAGTTGGAAAACTTTCAAAGAACAAACAGACAACAGAGGGCTGAATGGCCTCAGAGCGTGTGTGTGTGTGTGTGAGAGTGATGTTGTGTTCTGAAGTAGAGTTAACTACAAGTAGAAGCCGTTGACTTCTGTAGTGCTTTATTGGAGGAATAGTTCTCTGGTAAAGTCACTCAGTGCCTGCTGGTAAAGAGAATGAATCCCATTCACTTTAGGGTTTGTGAATCTCTGAGACTCAAGCTTACAAAAAGCATTAAATATTGCCTTCTCTCAAAATTCCTCTGGACCGGTGTTTCTCTACGTGGAGTTTCTTGTTGCAGTCAGCTTCAAACATGACCACGGTGGCTCAGTGGTTAGCACTGCTGCCTCACAGCACCAGGGGCTAGAGTTCAATTCCAGCCTCAGGTGACTGTCTGTGTGGAGTTTGCACATTCTCCCCGTGTCTGCGTGGGTTTCCTCCCACAATCCAAAGATGTCCGGGTTAGGTGGATTGGCCATGTTAAATTGCCCACAGTGCTCAGGGATGTGTAGGTTAGGTGCATTAGTCACAGGTAAATGTAGAGTAATAGGGTAGGGGAATGGGTCTGGTGGGTTACTCTTTGGAGGGCCAGTATGGACTTGTTGGGCAAAAGGGCCTCTTTCCACACTCTAGGGATTCTATGATCTGCTGTGTCAGGTGGCTGGCAGTGAGTATTTGCATAAACTGAAGAAGAAACAGTACATAACATTCCAGTTACAATGGCTCTGCATCTGGAAGTGGGGCTGTCACTTCTTTACAAATTGCAGTTCCCTTTAACTCTGAGCCAGTCTCTCAATAGCTCAGAAAGAGCATTCTGATCTCACTGTCAGATGCTTTTGAAAGAAAGCCTTTACACTGACAAGACAAAGAAACAACTGTGATAATTCACTGCTCTTTTGAGCAGTCGTTGTTTATAACGTCTCCCTCAGTTACACTGAAAGTGTGAGAGCACCATTAAAGGCTCATTATTATAATAACAGTGGCCATAAACTACATATCAACTTCAGATGGGAAGAGTTCTCGAAAATTGCCGAGAAACAATTTGCAAGTGTTCAGCATTTTTTTCATGATCATATTCCCCAGCCAATGAAATGCTTTTGATGTCAAGTTACTGCCATACTGTCAGAAACATAACTTGCCCACACACAGCAATGAGATAGTGACCAGGTAATTGTGGTTAGTGATGTGAAGTTGAAAATGAATACTGGGCAGGAACAAGGGAGAACTACCCTACAGTTCAGGCTTTGTGTTAACCTGACAGGGCCTTCAGTAGAAATGTCATCCAAGAGAGAGCTCCTCTGAAAGTGCTACACTCCTTCAGTGCTGCGCTGAAGTCGGGTGGCACAGTGACACAATGATTAGCACTGCTGCCTCACAGCCCCAGGGATCCAGGTTTGATTCCAGCCTTGGATGACTGTGTAGAGGTTTGCACGTTCTCCTGCTGAGTGCTCCAGTTTCCTCCCACAGTTCCAAGATGTGTCGGTTAACTAGGCCGTGGGGATGGTAGGGTGGATCTGAGTCTGTGTTGGATGCTGATTGGAGGGTTGGTGCACGCTTGATGGGCCAAATGGCCTCTTCCTGCACAGCTGTTTTCCCTGGAGCGTCGGTGATCTTAGAGGTTTACAAAATTATGAGGGGCATGGATAGGATAAACAGACAAAGTCTTTTCCCTGGGGTCGGGGAGTCCAGAACTAGAGGGCAGAGATTTAGGGTGAGAGGGGAAAGATATAAAAGAGACCTAGGGGGCAACTTTTTCACGCAGAGGGTGGTATGTGTATGGAATGAGCTGCCAGAGGATGTGGTGGAGGCTGGTACAATTGCAACATTTAAGAGGCATTTGGATGGGTATTTGAATAGAAAGGGTTTGAAGGGATATGGGCCGGGCGCTGGCAGATGGGACTAGATTGGGTTGGTATATCTGGTCGGCATGGACAGGTTGGACCGAAGGGTCTGTTTCCATGCTGTACATCTCTATGACCCTAGTAGGGATTCTGTGAAGTGTTAATCAGAAGTAGTTACTTGGGTCTGTGGAGTGGGACTTGAGTCCACAACCTTGCTACATGTTTAAACCCAGGCTGATAGATGCAGTAGAATCTTCGGGCCAAGCCAAAGTTGGGGGGGGGCTATGGGAGATCGGTGGTCGGGCTGTTTTTTAAATCTTCCACTTGTTTTATTGAAAGAAGTTTTGTAATATATTGATGGGAGAGCTTCTCCATTTCGAAATGCCCTGTCAGAATTTCTCCTCCATTTTGTTATCCCCCAATGGGTTGTGGGCGTTGCTAGCAAGGCCTCTGGAGACCTAATTGCCCTGGCACTGCCAGGCGTTTCAGAGGGCAGTTGCGAGTCAGCCATGTTACTATGGGACTGGAGTCACGTATGGACCAGACTGAATAAGGACAGCAGTTTCCTTCCAAAAAGAACATTGATGAACCAGCTGTGTTCTCACTGCGATTGGCGGTAGCATCATGGTCACTGAAACTGGAGTTCAGTTTCAGATTTATTTCACCTTTTGTGGGCTCAGTTCTTCAGCTGCTGAACCATTGAATACTGAGTTGTTGGATTTGACTCACTGGAATTCATTTCCAAAGTGTGCCTCCATTCATTATGATCCTGCTCAATTGTCCCTCAAGCCTATTGTTACACCACCTCATGAATTAAGAGCAGAAGTAGCCCATTTGACACATGGGGCCTGTTTTGTCATTCAATAAGATCATGGCTGATATGATGATTCCACGTTCCTGCCTTGTAACCTTTCACCCCCCCTCCCGGTTTATCAAGAACCTATCTACCTTCGCTTTAAAAATATTCAAAGACTCTGCTTTTGTCACTTTTTGAGGAAGAGACTTCCAAAGATACTCAACCCTCTCTAAAAAGAAAAAAAGTTGCTTCTATCTTAATTGGATGATGCCCTTATTCTTGATCAGTGACCCCTAGTTATAGATTCTCTCTCAAGCGGACAATCAGGACTTATGCAGTTATTATTAGGGCCCTAGGTGGTAGTTTAGAACAGATAGACCAAGGGGTTCATATGCATAATTCTTTGAAGTTTATGTCATTTGTAGACAGGATGGTTAAGAAAGTGTTTAGCACGCTTGCCTTCATTCTTTGAGGAGAGGAGTTGGGAAGTCATGTTGAGGTTACATCACACATTGGTGAGGCCTCATCTGGAGTACTGTGTTGAGTTCTGGTTGCCCTGTTACAAGAAGGATATTATGAAGCTAGAGAGGATTCTGAAGAGATTTACCAGGATGTTGCTGGGTATGGAAGGTTTGAGTTATAAAGAAAGGCTGGGACTGTTTTCACTGGAGAGTAGGAGGTTGAGGAGTGACTTTATAGAGGTTTATAAAATTATGAGGGATATAGATAGAGTCAATGGTAGGTGTCTTTTCCCTAGGATGGGTGATTACAAGACTAGGGGGCATATTTTTATGATAAAAGGAGAGCGATTTAAAGAAGACATGAGGCATAATTCGTTTTACACAGAGGGTGGCCAGTGTGTGGAATGAACTTTCTGAGGAAGTGGTGGATGCAGATGCAGTGACAATGTTTAAATGACATTTAGATGAGTATGTGAGTAGGATGGGATATGGGCCAGGAGCAGGCAGGAGAGACTAATTTGATTTGGGATTATGTTCGGCATGGACTGGTTAGACCAAAGGGTCTGTTTGCGTGCTGTATAACTCTCCATATTTATTAGAATCAGTTTGGAAACAGGCCATTTGGCCCAACAAGTCCACACCGACCCTCCGAAGAGTAACCCACCCAGCCTATTCCCCTACTCTATTACTCTACATTTACCCCTGATTAATGCACCTGTCCTACACATCCCAGAACACTACGGGCAGTTTAACATGGCCAATCCACCTGACCTGCACATCTTTGGACTGTGGGAGGAAACCGGAGCACCCGGAGGAAACCCACACAGACACGGGGAGAATGTGCAACCTCCACACAGACAGGCACCTGAGGCTGGAATTGAACCCAGATCCCTGGTGCTGTGAGGCAGCAGTGCTAACCACTGAGCCACTGTCAAGACCCCTTGGATCTTACACATTTAAATCAAGTTGCCTCTCACTCTCCTAAACTTCAGCAGCTACAAGCCCAGTCTGTTCAATCTTTCCACATTAGGCAACCTTCTCATTGCAGGGATGTACATCTTGTCTGAACTGTTTCCAACACACTTGCATTCTTCCTAAAATAAGGAAACCGATATGGTACAGGGATTGTACTCCATATACCAATATCCCTGAAGTGACTGAGGGCATTTTGCATGTTTAAAGCAAAATACAGAAATGTGATCATCCTGGATTCCTGTAAGTTCATTACCATTGATAACCTTTACTTAATCAGCTTCCATATGAAAAGCCAAGTATTGAGTATAACACGAGTGTCCAACTATAACCGTCACTTACTACAGTTTGACAACCCACATTCTTCATCGTAAGTGGTTTGGTCCTTAACAGTGCTGTGGGAGGTGAAGCTTTATGTGGATGAATCTGCAAGGGAACAGGAAATGCTGACTCACCTTTTGTTATGGTTTACTAACACACCATCCCTATAAAACCATCCTGTAGAACGAATTTTTTTTTTCATATAGAGGTCTGGCAGCATCCATGGAGAGTGAAACCAAGTTAATGTTTCAGCTCTGCAGCCTTTGATCAGAACACGAGAGGTTTAAAGTATGATCAGCTGTGACCAAGGACGAAGTGGGTGAAGGACTGGAGGGAGGTCTGCGATAGAGTGGACATCAGAGCAGATTGAAAGACCAAGCCAAAGAGAGCAGTAGTGGGGCAAGGAGCTTTATCTAAATACAGAGGCTCAGCTGGTGCTGAGGTCCCTCACTTCGGGTTCAATTCCAGCCTCGGGTGACTGTCTGTGTGAAGTTTGCACATTCTTCCAGTGTCTGCGTGGGTTTCCTCTGGGTGCTCCGGTTTCCTCCCATAGTCCAAAGATGTGCAGGTTCGATGGACTGGCCATGGAAAAATTGTCCCTAATGCAGACTAAGTGGGTTAGCCACGGGAAATGCAGGGTTACAGGGATAGGGTGGGTCAGGGTGGGTTACTCTTCAGAGGGTCGGTGTGAGCAAGAAGGGCCAAATGGCCTGCTTCCTCACTTCCATAGGGATTCAGTGATTCTGCATTCCGTCTGCCACTCTTCGGCCCATTGGCCCATCTGATCAAGGTCCTGTTATACTCTGAGATAACCTTTTTCACTGTCCACTAACACAAGGCATATTTAGTCTTGATATCAAATTAAAGGAGATGGAAATCATAGTAAATGATTCACAGGGGTGCAGTATGTAGTTCCTTGAAAGTGCAGTCGCAGGTAGACAGGATGGTGAAGGCAGCATTTGGTACACATGCCTTCATTGGTCAGAACATTGAGCATCAGATTTCAGACGTCACGTTGCGGCTATACAGGACATTGGTGAGGCCATTTTTGGAACAGTGTTCAATTCTGGTCGCCTTTCCATAGGAAAGGTGTTGTTAAACTTGAAAAAGTGCAGAAAAGATTTACAAGGAGGTTGGCCAGGGTTTGAGCTATAGGGAGAGGCTGAGTAGGCTGGGGCTTTTTTCACTGGAGCATCGGAGGCTGAGGGGCGACCTTATAAAATCATGAGGGGCATGGGTAGAGTGAATCGCCGAGGACTTTTCCAAAGTGGAAGACTCAAACTAGAGGGCATCGATCTAGGGTGAGAAGGGAAAGATTTAAAAAGGGCCTGAGGAGTAATGTAACACAGTGGTTGGTACGTGTATGGACCGAGCTGCCAGAGGAAGCGGTTGAGGCAGGCACAATAACAACATTGAAAAGGAATCTGAACTTAAAAATGTTTCGCTGGAAAAGCACAGCAGGTCAGGCAGCATCAAAGGAACAGGAGAATCGATGTTTCGGGCATGAGCCCTTCTTCAGGAATCTGGACAGGTATATGAATAGGAAAGGTTTAGAGGGATATGGGCCAAATGCTGGAAAATGGGACTAGGTCAGGTTGGGATGTCTGCTCAGCATGGGTGAGTTGGACTGAAGGGTCTGTTTCCATGCTGCGTGAGTCTATGATTCCATGATTACGTAGACTGGTGTCATGAAAGGTGAAAACATGGAGAACCCAATAGTAAAGGAGGGCAAAGGATGAGAACACAAGTGTGGGAAATGTGGTAGATACAGTTGACAGCCCCAATGAGGGCATAAGACTTCTCAGAAGCTTGTTCTTAAACCCCTGATTTCAACAGTTAACTAAGTTGCTAATGTCATCAAACATTTTAAAGGTGTACAAATTTTCCATCTGCCACACTTACAATGTTCACACTTGGAGAGTCTCATTTTGTTCCTGGACATGAAATAAACAACGACCAGCAGTCTGTCCCTAGTAGGCTTAGTCCAGTGAGACTCCAAGTAACAGCAGATCGAATCATTCACCATGTATTGAAATTGACGTGCAATTTACTCACTCAACAAATCAGTCAGTGGAACAAAGCATCTTCCGCACAAAGTGACCAATTTTAAACTCCCCCATCAGTCAGTTATTCAGCCCAGTAACTATCAGTGTGTACAAGGTGCTCTGAGTCTCGGCTATGTCCTATTAAAAGGAAACCTCCTAATTTGACTACATCCAAATTAACTCTAGAAATGGCAGCACTTTCTGCAACTAATATGCTAAAGAATGGGGTAACAATGAGCCATAAGCAAATGTCAAACCAAAGCAAATGATTGAGGGTGACATACACATCCTTTTAAAATTCACTCTTGGGATGCGGATGTCACTAGTAAGACCAGTACTTATTGCTCACCTCTCGCTGCTCTGAGTGGTGTGACATATTCGGGAAATTTCAAGGCTAGTTATAAGCCCAGCTCACTGATACAGACTAGAGATCAGACCAGGAAAGCAGCTTAGGACAATCTAACTACTTCATAGTCACTTTTACTGCAATGAGCTTTTTGTTCCCAAATTGCTTTGAGCTGAATGTGAATAGCTGCCTACTCTCGATGACTGAATCTAACAGATTAACCATGGCTGGAAATGTTTACAACATGCCATGGCACTCATCCACTGATTCAATCAATAAGCACATCGATCTGGACCCAATATGCCGACCACTGCAACAGACAGCTGGAACTGACAACCGGAAACGGCAGATTCAAACCACTACAAATGCCAGAGGAAACATGACAGAAGCGCTTCACAGGAGGCTCCCAAGCACTGAGGATGTCACCTGGACAGGGGACGAAACGTCTGCAACACAAACTCCCAGCTCGGCGAACAGAACCACAGCAGATGTTTACAACATCTCTGTAGGTGTCTCTGGGATAAAAGAATGACTAGAGTAAGATTAGGGCCAATCAAGGACAGTAGTGGGAAGTTGTACATGGAGTCAGAGGAAATAGGGGAAGCACTAAATGGATGATTCTCACCAGTATGTACACTGGGAAAGACAATGTTGGCGAGGAGAGTACTGAGAAACAGGTTACTAGTCTAAATGGGATTGAGGTTCACAAGGAGGAGGCATTAGAAATTCCGGAAAGTGAAAGTAAATAAATCCCCTAGACTGGATGGGATTTATCCTAGGATTCTCTGGGAAGCCAGGGAGGAGCCTTTGGCCTTGATCTTTATATCATCATTGTCTACAGGAACAGTGCCAGAAGACTGGAGGATAGTAAATGTTTACCCCCCTCTTCAAGAAAGGGAGTAGAGACAACCCTGGTAATTATAGACCGGGGAGCCCTTCGGTTGTGAATAAAATGTTTGGAAAGGTTATAAGAAATAGGATTTATAATCATCTCGATAGGAATAAGTTGATTAGGGATAGTCATACCTCACAAACCTTATTGAGTTTTTTGAGAAGGTGACCATTGATTTGGTGTATTTAGATTTCAGTAAGGCGTTTGATAAGATTCCCCATGGTAGGCTATTGCACAAAATACGGAGGCATGGGACTGAGGGTGATTTAGCGGTTTGGATCAGAAATTGGCTAGCTGAAAGAAGACAGAGGGTGGTGGTTGATGGGAAATGTTCATCGTGGGGTTCAGTTACTAATGGTAAAGCGCAAGGGTCGGTGTTGGGTCCACAGCTGCTGTTATTTTTATAAACAACCTGAATGAGGGTGTCAAAGGATGGGTTAGTAAATTAGCAGACAACACTGAGGTCGGTGGAGTTGTGGATAGTGCCGAAGGTTGTTGTAGGTTGCAAAGAGACATAGATAAGCTGCAGAGCTGGGCTGAGAGGTGGCAAATGGAGTGTAATGCAGAAAAGTATGAGGTGATTCACTTTGAAAGGATTAACAGGAATGCAGAATACTGGGCTAATGGTAAGATTCTTGGTAGTGTAGGTGAGCAGAGAGATCTGTGTCAATGTACATAGATCCTTCAAAGTTGCCACCCAGGTTGATAGGTTAAGAAGGCATATGGTGTGTTAGCTTTTATTAGTGGAGGAATCGCGTTTCAGAACCATAAGGTCATGCTGCGGCTTTTCAAACTCTGGTGCGGCCTCACTTGGCATATTGCGTACAGTTCTGGTCACTGCATTATCGGAAGGATGTGGAAATTTTGGAAAGGGTGCTGAGGAGGTTTACTCTGATGTTGCCTGGTATGGAGGGAAGGTCTTAGAAGGAAAGTTGAGGGACTTGAGGCTGTTTTTGTTAGAGATTAGATTAGATTAGATTAGATTAGATTAGATTACTTAGTGTGGAAACAGGCCCTTTGGCCCAACAGGTCCACACCGACCCGCCGAAGCGCAACCCACCCAGACCCATTCCCCTACATTTACCTCTTCACCTAACACTACGGGCAATTTAGCATGGCCAATTCACCTGACCTGCACATTTTTGGATTGTGGGAGGAAACCGGAGCACCCGGAGGAAACCCACGCAGACACGGGGAGAATGTGCAAACTCCACACAGTCAGTCGCCTGAGGCGGGAATTGAACCCGGGTCTCTGGTGCTGTGAGGCAGCAGTGCTAACCACTGTGCCACCGTGCCGCCCCTTATAGAGAAGAAGGTTGAGAGGTGACTTGAGGAAACTGGAGCACCCGGAGGAAACCCACGCAGACACGGGGAGAATGTGCAAACTCCACACA
>NC_057732.1:5156404-5169113 GCF_004010195.1 Chiloscyllium plagiosum
TGGACAGGGAGAGCCTTTTTCCTCGGATGGTGATGGCTAGCATGAGGGGACACAACTTTAAATTGAGGGGGTGATAGATATAGGACAGATGTCAGAGGTAGTTTCTTTACTCAGAGAGTAGTAAGGGAGTGGAATGCATTGTCTGCAACAGTGGTAGACTCGCCAACTTTAAGGGCAGTTAAATGGTCATTGGATAGGCACATGGACGAGAATGGAATAGTGTAGGTTAGATGGGGTTCAGATTGGTTTCACAGAGCGGTGCAACATTGAGGGCCGGGGGCTGTACTGCGCTGTAATGTTCTACGTTCTTTTTTAATTCACGGGATGAGGCCGTTGCTGGCTAGGCAGCATATGTTGCCCAGAGGGCAGTTAAGAGTCAAGCACATCACTGTGGGTCTGCAGTTACATATAGACCAGACCAGGTAAAGATGGCAGTTTCCTTCCTTAAAGGACACTAGTGAACCAGATGGGTTTTTTCTGACAATTGCTAATGGATTCATGGCCATCATTAGGCGATTTCACCATCTGCCGTGGCGGGATTCAAACCGGCTCCCCAGAACATCTGGTTCTGTAGGTGAAGAACCCAGTGATACTACCACAAGGCCAGCGCCTCCCCCAAATAAAACACAACGTGGTGGGGATCCCCTTCCAACCCTCCCCCACCTTCACCCACCCCTCCCCAAAAGCTGGTTATACTCTCACTTTGAATTAATCTACTTGCGAGTCACCTCAACGTTGCTGCGCCAGTGCAAGGTCAGATATGGTGCACAGGCCAAGGGGTGAGTTGCCTGCTGCTGTTTTAAGCCCGTGCTGTTGCTGCACGCTCGGTGAATTCAGTGGCTACTTTGCACCAATTTATACCGGAGAAGCGCCGTGAGCAATAGTCTTGACCCGATTCTGCCTTCCATCCTCAGATCGTACGGCATGACCGAACCATGGAGAAAATAGTCTTCCCTGTGCCCAGTATCTGTGAATATCTCACACACGAGTCCAAGTGTAAGGTGTTTAACACCACAGAGCGAGATGAGCAGGGCAGCAAAGTCAATGATTTCTTCCAACAGACTGAGGACCTTTACAATGAAATGATTTGGCAGAAGAAGATTAAAAGTAAGTAATCGGGCTCGGGCTTGTTTAAAGAATTATTAAGTAGGCCTTGTGACTTATGGTATTTGCACCTGATTTTGGCAATGCTTATGTTAACTCCTATAATAAGAACTAGGGGGATATGAGTAACATGGTACTGACAGTGTTTATTACAGTTCCTGATATATACTGCAGCTAATGTATGAAGTAAGAAGTTTCCATGGTTTGCAAGTTTTGAGGAGATTTGTAGCTCAGGTTGAGGTTCTGGATGTAGGTTTGCTCGTTGAACTGGAAGGTTCATGTTCAGATGTTTCGTCACCATACTAGGTAACATCAGCTGATCAGTTAAAACATTAGCACACTTGCATCAGCAAGTCCTGCTTCCAATAAGGATGGGGACACAAACCTTTCTATCCCCTGGTCACATGCTCCGATATAGTGATGTGCATGTCTCTTAAAGGTACACTGTATACCATCTTGAGACATAACACACCTTGTGTGTCAATGTGACCGAGTAAGGAGAAATTATTTCCTGCTTTAGACAAGAAATTACTTCACATCTATCCTCCTTCACATCAAGCTTTATTCATTCCTTTGTCAGACTTTGTTTTTGCATTTTCTAAGAGCTGAGGTTTGCTGTGCGATTTGTTTGGCACTTTGCCTTTCCAAGGTAGATTAGGCATGCTGTAGGCCTGAAGGAAGCCTATTTGTGAGTTTACACCAAAAAAAACAGTGGACGAGGATCTGATCAGGGGCAGCTTTGATGTGGCCTATTCTGTGCCAAACATGGAAGATGGGCAAGTGGTTAGAACCCTGTTTGGAAGAGTGCTAACAATGTGAACTCTTGTGATTATTTGAAATGGGAGAAAGTGAGGACTGCAGATGCTGGAGACCAGAGTTGAAAAATGTGATGCTGGGAAAACACAGCAGGCCAGGCAGCATCCGAGGAGCAGGAGAATCGACGTTTTGGGCATAAGCCCTTCTTCAGGAATTCCTGTGTTTTTCCAGCATCACATTTTTCAACTCTGATTATTTGAAATGTTTGCATTTGTCCTGATGAGTTCGACAGCCTGCCTTCTGTGCAGCAATATTACCGCTCAGTTCCTGAATGAATAATTCTCTCAGGATTACTAGCCTTATATTAGGGCAGTTCAGCCATTGTGGGGCTGCAGTGATGTTGTAACAAATAATGCCACTTTGTAAATATGTGGCAGCAATATCAACTGCCTTTTCTCCTGCCTTACCTCCCCACCAACCCAGCAACCTTTTATCCCACCCTGTCCTTTAATCCTCCTTAAATATGCCTATCTTCAGGACAATCCAGTATTTACCTGTATATTGTGTGTGCATAAAGCATAACCATTATTGTTTTTTAAAAAAAGCACACTCCCTCTGGAGAAGAACTGCTGACCCAATAGGTATGTTTCAATTTGGAAAGGCATTTGTTCAGACAGACCTGGATATAATATTTCCAGTAGTTCTGGAGTCTAGAATTTGTGGTCATAGATGTGAAATAAAAATGGAGAATAGTGGAAACAGATCTAGCAACGTCTGTCGAGTTAGAAACCTAGCTAATGTTTTAAGAAATTTCCGTTATGGCCTTTGATAAGCACTGGAAAATAATTCACAAGAAACGGTCCTCGGAGACCAGAATGGGGGAGTATCTACCATATGCAGTTACTGTGTCAGAGCAGCGAGTATTTATGTGAGGCAGAAAGGAATAGAAAGACATGCCAATAGGGGCTGACGAAATACAGTGGGAGGAGGTTCATATGGACAATGTATAGCAGTGTACCCCAGATGGGCTGAGTGGCCTTTTTCTGTGCTGAAAATTGTGTGGGAGCTAAAATGTGTGGAATTGTGTAGCTTCACCTCTGTCCCGGAAGAAGAATTTCTATTGGAAAGGACTCCTCACTACCTTCTTTCTTTCTTCAGATAATCCGGGCTTGTTCTGGTTCTCGAAGAACATATCGCTGTGGGGGACCATTTCATTCAATTTTGCAGTATTTATCAACCTAGCCGTCGCACTTTTCTATCCCTTTGGTGATGATGGCGATGAGGGTAAGTTGGAAAGTACATTTCAAAATGGATTGTTTTGGTTAGTGCACTGTGATTGCCCACTTCCTCGGTTGACCTGGGAAGAGAGAGTGTGGACCATGGTTTGCAGGTTGTGTTCTTATAGAGGAGATGGTGACGTGCTCATGTCTCTGGTCTAATAATTCTGAGACCCAGGCTAATTCTCTGGGATATGGGTTCAATTCCCACCAGACGGTGAAACTTGAGTTAAGTACACATAAAAACAGTCACTAAATGGTGACCACATCAATTACTGAAATATGATTTGCGACCTTTAGGGTAACACCATTCACAGTAAGCATAGCAGGTGGAGGGATGACCTTGCAGAGGTTAGTAAAATCATGAGGGGCATAGATAAGGTGAATAGCAAAGATCTTTTCCCTAGGGTAGGGAAGTACAGAACGAGGAGGCGTAGTTTTAGGGTGAGATGAGTAAGATGTAAAAGGGGCATAAAAGGCAACATTTTCAAAACAGAGGGTGATTTGTATGTGGAATGAACTGCTGGAGGAAATGGTAGATGCGGGTACAGTTACAACATTTAAAAGGCATTTGGATAGGTACATGAATGGGAAAGGTTTGGAGGGATATGGGCCAATAGGATAAATAGACAGGTCTTTTCCCTGGGCAAGGGGAGTCCAGAACTAAAGGGCATTGGTTTAAGGTGAGAGGGGAAGAGATATAAAAGGGAGCTAATGGGGCAACTTTTTCACACAGATGGTGGTATGGTATGTGGAATGAGCTGCCAGAGGAAGTGGTGGAGGCTGGTACAATTACAGCATTTAAAAGGCATCTGGATAGGGATATGAATAGGAAGGGGTTAAAAGGATATGGGCCAAGTGCTGGGAAATGGGTCGAGATTAGATTAGGGTATCTGGTCAGCATGGTGAGTTGGACCTACAGGTCTGTTTCCATGTAGTCTATCTATGACTCTATAAGTGGGACTACTTGATTGGCGTGGACTGGTTTGACCAAAGGGTCTGTTTCCATGCTATATGACTCTATGTTTAGATTTTAGATTAGATTTTAGATTAGATTACAGTGTGGAAACAGGCTCTTCGGCCCAACAAGTCCACACCGACCCGCCGAAGTGCAACCCACCCATACCCCTACATTTACCCCTTACCTAACACTACGGGCAATTTAGCATGGCCAATTCACCTGACCTGCACATCTTTGGACTGTGGGAGGAAACCGGAGCACCCGGAGGAAACCCACGCAGACACGGGGAGAACGTGCAAACTCCACACAGTCACCGGAGGCGGGAATTGAACCTGGGTCTCTGGCGCTGTGAGGCAGCAGTGCTAACCACTGTGACCACAAATTGTAGACCTCAATTGTTATGGGACTTATCACTTGTCTGCCCTTGTCTAAAGTTATTGTATTATTTTAGCCACATTGTGAACTTGTCAGCAATCTGGCCCTTTATTAGGGATGATTCCAGTTGCTGCATCCAGGGAAGTGGGGAAGATGATCATTAAGGATGTATTGTCAGAGTTCCACTAGAGTTATGTTAATGTTGTTGTATTTATTAACATTCATTCACTGACAGTTTTTATGCTCTTTGCAGGTACCATCTCTCCGCTGTTTTCACTGCTGCTCTGGATAGTGGTGATTGTTTGCACTCTTTTACTTATATTTCTGCCGAAACCTCATGGAATAAGACTGTTTATTGTATCTGTAATGTTCCGGTCCATATACACGATTGGTCTCGGCCCCACGCTCATACTCTTGGGTGCTCTCAATGTAAGTAGCATCACATATCCCTGAGAAAATTAACAGAGACTGATGACCGTATTTATCAGAGTGTCGTTTCATTGCTAAGGAAGGTAATAAATGAAAAGGAAACCTTGGGTTTATATAGGAATTTTCATGATTGGACATGCTAAAGTGCCTTACAGCAATGAAGACCTTCTGAAGTGCAATCAGTGTACTGACATAGAATTATACTCATTTACCGAATTGATGATCCCAATAAGCAGTCTGGTACAACTCAAACATATATCGGAAATGGCAGAACACAGGAAATTGCATTTGATCAGCTGTTTCACTTCCTGCCCATTAATTTCCTGATGTGTGCCCCCCAAATTTATAGAGATACCACATTGTGCTCTGGGTCTGGACCACTAATGCATTCGAATACTGCAGGACATTTGTACTGTGTGCCTTGATGTGCCCAGAGACACAAGGAGTCAGAGCCTACTGTAGTCTTTGGGTGAACTTGGTCGAGATGATGACAGCCCAGATCAGGGCATGCCATCATAATCCAACCCACATTTTAATGTCCTTATTTATTGCTATCTTGTGAAAACTAATTTCAGAAAGAGAGCAGTTTTGTGATTTCTTTAATTATAGTTGAGGAGCAGGTCAATGAAAATCTGAGGTGCTACAACCTCTTCCCCCTATTGGTGTGAAAGTCTTATTACCTCGCGATGTGTGTATTTAGACCATAAGACATAGAAGTGGAAGTAAGGCCATTTGGCCCATCGAGTCCATAATTCTGAGCATAGGAATTTATGATAAAGAGGACTTCATTATATTTAATCGTCTTGCTGTCAGGTCGGGTTATTGAATACAGGCATAATGTAATTGTCACTGGCCTAGTAATCCAGGCATTGGGACTAATTCTCCAAGATTCAGTCAAAGTCTGAGGCCAATGTGTATGGACTGAATTAATTTCCTAACATTTTAGCTTTGAAAATGAGGGCAAATGGAATGTAGTTGAATGCAAAATGTACCTGACCCATGAAGGGGTGCTGTTGTCCACTCCAATTTCTACAGCTGAGAGAGAAACATTTTCGTTCAAATTCAGAACTAGATGGAACTGAGAAAGTGACATTATGTAGCAAACTGGATTTGGGACATTGCAACAATTATACTGCGTGTCAATTGTTTAATTATTGGAGTGGTAATGCTGGTCTAAATAGTTTGGATTTCAAACATCAAAGACGTGTACAAAAACTCGAGAGTCTGGTATTCAGGTAGATGTTTGAAAAACATCAGCAATGGGCTGCTGTACAGTAAAATAGAGTAAGCGACTCGCTGAAAAATCCCTCCCAAAATGATAAGTGTAATTTAGATGGAAGTTATTGGTTCTTTTTATATGTTCACTGATGCGCTCATAGTTCAGCAATCTGGGAGTTATTAATAACACGGATTGGTTTATTTTAAAGCCTCACGATGTTAAACTCGGACACTGACCTTTCAATGTGCAGGGTATGTTACATGTAACTGCTTTCATTACCTGTGGTGTACACCCAGTTCTCTTCAGTTTTTGGTTTTGGTTGGGCGGGAGCCGGAAAAGGAGGGACCTCATTTGAAACCTGGGGCCACCTTTGAAAGCACTTGACTGAAATGTACGGCTGAGAAATTGAATTTCCAAGATCAGTGAGGTCCCTGAGCCTTTGGGCTGGAGCCTGGGGAGATGGTATCAAATGGCCCCAGCAGCACCACCCCTGTACAAAGACGAGAAGTTTTGTTGAGGTGTTTAGATTACTTCCAGTGTAAATAAAGGTAACGTTTACACTGCTGAAGGTGAGGTGGCAATCCTGGGGGTGAGCGGGTGGGTTACCATTGACTAGAAGCCCTACTGGAAGAACCATATCAATACTCTGGCTACAAGAGCACGTCAGAGGCTAGGAATCCTTCCTTCCTCGAACTCCCTTCCTAATGACGAAGTGGGCCATCTGACACAAATAGATTAGATTAGATTAGATTCCCTACAGTATGGAAACAGGCCCTTCAGCCCAACAAGTCCACACCTACTCTCCAAAGAGGAACCCACCTAGACTTATTCCCCTACGTTTACCCCTGACTAATGCACCTAACGCTACGGGCAATTTAGCATGGCCAATTCACCTGACCTGCACGTCTTTGGATTGTGGGAGGAAACCAGAGCACCCGGAGGAAACCCACACAGACACGGGGAGAATGTGCAAACTCCACACAGAGGCGGGAATTGAACCCGGGTCCCTGGCGCTGTGAGGCAGCAGTGCTAACCACTGTGCCACCGTGCCGCCCTTAGACCGCAGAGGTTCAAGAAAGTAGCTCACCACCACCTTCTCAAGGGCAACTAGAGATGGACAATAAATGCTGGCAATGCTCACATCCTGTGACTTTTTTTTTAAAAGGCACAGATTGAAAGTAATTATCAAAAGTAGCAGGTGGAGGAAAATTTTTTTAAATCTGCTGTGTTGTTGAGATCTGGACCATGCTACCCAAAAGTGTAGTGGCAGCCCAACGGCAGAAGTTTTAACAGCACAGGAGGAGGCCAGTCTGCCCATCATGTCTGAACTGGCTCCTTGCTTGACCAAGTTACTCAGCACTGAAAATGTGTTGCTGGAAAAGCGCAGCAGGTCAGGCAGCATCCAGGGAACAGGAGAATCGACGTTTCGGTGAAGCCGTATCATTGATAGGTGCTGTCCTGCTGTCCCTTTCCTGAAGAAGGGCTTCTGCCCGAAACGTCGATTCTCCTGTTCCCTGGATGCTGCCTGACCTGCTGCGCTTTTCCAGCAGCACATTTTCAGCTCTGATCTCCAGGATCTGCAGACCTCATTTTCTCCTCAAGTTACTCAGCGCGTGCGCGCGCACAAACACACACACACACACACACACACACACACACCCTCCCCCACTGCCTGCAGTAACCCTGTAAATTCTTGCTTCTTGGATTGTAATCCTCTTGATTGAAACTGCCTCCAAAATAGTCTTGGGCAGCGTGTTCTGGATCTGTGTGAAAACATTTCTCCTGGAGTCACCACTGCGACATTTACCCGTCACCTGAAATCTGTGCCCACTACTTCTTCTGGACTGTCTTGTTTTCTACATCTCGTCGGTTCAGACCCCTCATGATGTTGAGCTCACCTATCAGATTGCTCCTTGATCATCTCTTATCCAAGGAGAGCACTCCCAACTCCTTCATTCCTTCCATGGAGCTGACATTTCTCATCCCTGGAACATGATTGGGAATCTTGCTTCACCACCCTCCCCACCTCATCTCTTCACATCCTTGCTCAAAGGGCAGTACTCAGAATTGTATTGGACTCCATATTCTTCCAGAGATCAAGCCTGTGGTTTATACGTAACCTCCTTGCTCTTGTATTCTGTGCCCTTACCAATAAAGCTCACAATCCTATAATCTCGCAGATGCAATAACAATCTTCAAAAGAGATATATATATCGACATGAGAGAGGAAAATTTGTACCACTTGGAGTGGAATGAATTTGATGGCTCCTTCAATGATGAGCGTAAGAACGATGGGCTCCATCGCCCCCTTCTGAGCTGCATCACCTTCCAGTTCCCCTCGGCCATTTTCGTCTTGCGTTACTGTATCCGTCACAGGCGGAAAACAGTAGAAAGCCCAGCACTTCAGAATATCCGCTGCGGTCATTTGTTCCATACTCTCTCTTGCAGCCTGGAGTCGTCAAAACAAAAAAAGGAAGTTGTGATTTTGTATTTTAACCTGGCATAACGGAACGGGCTGCTTAGGAAAAGACAGAGATGCTGAGGTGGAGAGTCGGAGCCAATCTGATCCTGCAGGTATGGCAGCTGAGAAGGGCTAGAGTCCGGGGTGAGGAGACTGATTCCAGAAAGAAGCTTGGACCACAGGTTTTCATGGAGCAAGGAGGAGTGCTCTGATGAATAAATGAAACCACACATCCAGAGGCCCTTTTGCATGGGAGACTGCAGCGGTCCCTTTAATGCCCCCTGGTGTGGCAGAAGATGATGAGCGCCTGAAAGAGTTAATTAACATCAGTAGAGAAATTCCTCCATTCAGGCTATAAAGCATTACTCCTGGGATGCACTAACCGGTGTGTTATAAGTGTGTGTATTGCCAGTTATCATTCCAGTGTTAAGTTTGTACAGCTAGCAATAATATGGACTTCAGTCAAGCCTGTAGGTTTGCAAGAGACCATCAATTACAAATTAGACATTAAGTACTCTTTATCTATTTACTTGATCATTGCTGGCTGGCCATTTATTGCCCATCCCTCGTTCTCCTTGAGAAGCCCTTCAGGGAGGGCTTATGCCTGAAACGTTGACTCTCCTGCTCCTCGGATGCTGCCTGACATACTGTGCTTTTCCAGCACCACACTTTTTGACTCTGACTCTCCAGCATCTGCAGTCCTCACTTTTTCTCCCTTGTAGATGGTGGACGGGCTTTGAAGGGTCAGGAAGTGAGTTAATCACTTATGCAGTTTTCCTAGCCTCTGGCCTGCTCTTGTGGCCATTGTGTTTGCGTGGTGAGTCCAGCTGAGTTTCTGGTCAATGATCAAATGTTGATAGTGGGGGATTCAGTGATGGTAATGCCTTTGACTATCAAGGGGTAGTGGCTAGATTGTCTCTTATTGGTGATGATCATGGCCCGGCATTTGTGTGGCGCGAATATTGCTTGCAACTTGTGAACCCAAGTCTGGATATTGTCCAGATCTTGTTGCATTTGAGCATGGACCGCTTCAGTATCTGAAGAGTTGCAAATGGTGCTGAACATTGTGCAAACATGAGTGAACACCCCCACTTCTGATCTTATAATGGAGGGAAGGTCGTTGATGAAGCAGCTGAAGATGATTGGGCTCGGACACTACCCTGAGGAACTCCTGCAGAGATGACCTGGAGCTAAGATGACTGACCTCCAACAACCACAACCATCTTCCTATCTGCCACTTATGACCAACCAGTGGAGAGTTTTCCCCCGGTACCCATTGATTGCAGTTTTGCTAGGGATCCTTGATGCCACACTTAGTCAAATGCAGCTTTGATGTCAAGGGCTGTCATTCTCACCTCACCTCTGGAATTCAGCTCTTTGTATGTGTTTGAACCAAGGCTTAATGAGGTCAGGCCCTGGCAGAACCCAAACTGGGTGTCACTGAGCAGGTGCTGCTTAATAGCATTGTTGATGGCACCTTCCATCATTTTATTGATGATTGAGAGCAGACTGATGGTGTGGTAATTGGCTGGGTTGGATTTGTCCTGCTTTTTATGTACAGGACATACCTGGGCAATTATCTACATTATTGGATAGATGCCGTAGGGTCCTAGACATGTACAGCGTGGAAACAGACCCTTCTGTTCAGCTCATCCATGCCGACCAGATATCCTCAATTAATCTAGTCCCATTTGCAGATGTTGCAACTGTAAGGGCTTAGCTAGAGGAGCAGCAAATTCTGGAACACAAGTTTTCAGTACTAATGCTGGAATATTGTCAGGGCCCATAGCTTTTGCAATGCCCAGTACCTTCAACTGTTTCTTGACATCACGTGGGGTGAATCGAATTAGCTCAAGACTGGTATCTGTCTTGCTGGGGACCATTGGAGGAGGCCGAGATGAATCATCCACTGGTCACTTCTGGCTGAAGGTTGCTGCAAAAGCTTTTGCACTGATGTGCTGGGCTCTCCCATCATTGAGGATGGGGATATTCGTAGAGGCTCCTCCTTCAATGAGTTGTTTAATTATCCACCTTCATTCATGACAGAATGCAGCAGGACTAGAGATCTGGTCCATTGGTCATGGGATTGCTTAGCTCGGTCTATCACTTGCTGCTTGTGCTGCTTGACATGTAAGTAGCCCTGTTTGGTAGCTGCTTCAGGTGGTAGTCTCATTTGTCTGTCTGGCTGCATCACTACCTGATATGGCAACTGTACCATTCAAGATTGGAGACGGTTACAGAAAGTGGTGAACTCGGCCCAGACGATCACAAAGGCCAACCTCCCATCTATAGACCCATCAACCAGGCCCGCTGTCAAGGAAAGGCCGCCAGCATTCTCAAAGATTCGTCCCACCCTGGTAATGTTTTTCTAAAACCTCTACCACCGGGGAGAAGGTACAGAAGCCTGAACACACACACACCAGCCGGTTTTGAAACAGTTTCTACCCTACTGTTGTTAGAATACCGAATGGACTCTCAAACTCTTCGCATTCTCCCCTGTATCTGTGTTTTGGTTTTTGCTGCTGTTTACCTAATCATTGACTTATCTATGCTACTTAACTCTGTGATCTGTCTGTAATGCTCGCAAGACAATGCGCCTCGGTACCTGTGACAATAAATTCCATTCAATTCCTTTTTGGGTATGTCTGGTGCTGCTCTTGACATGCTCTCCTGCCCTCTCCATTGAACCAGGGTTGACCCCCTGGCTTGATGGTAATGGTGGAGTGGGGGATATGCCGGGCCATGAGGTTACAGATTGGGCTGGAGTACAGTTCTGCTGCTGTTGACGGCCGACAGCGCCCCCTGGATGGCCAGTCTTGAGCTGCTGGATCTGTTCAAAGTCTGTCCCATATAGCATGCCACACGACACAATGGAAGGTATTCTCAATATGAAGGTGGAACATTGGCTGCATAAGGATGTGCAGTGGTCACTCTTACCGATACTGTCATGGACAGATGCATCTGTCTAAGGATGAGGTCACGTGTGTTCTTCCATCTTGCTGATTCCCTCACCCAGTCCAGCAGTGGTGTCCTTTAGGAATTGATCAGTGATGCTGCTGCCAAGCCACTCTTGCTGGTGGGCATTGAAATCCCCCACCCAGAGTACATTTTTCACCCTTCCCACACTGTGTTTCCTGCAAGTGTTGTTTGACATGGAGGAAAGCCACATCATCAGCTGAAAGGGGACGGTACGTGGTAATCAGCAGGGGCTTTCTTTGCCCTTGTTTAACCTGAAGCCTTGAGACTTCATGGGATCCAGAATCAATGTTGAGGACTCCTGACTGGGTGCAGCATTAGAGCAATCCCCCCCCCCCCCCCCCCCGTTTAAAACGTGACATGAGCAGCCATCGCCAATGTCCATAAAAAGGATTGGGCATTGATTCCATCTTCTATGGTTTCTGTGGTCCCCAACGGCATAGGTGCCTGCAAGTGTGCCAGTTAGATGCCCGACACAAGTTGGTGATCCTTGTCCAGTGCTTGCTTTGCCCATTTTGTACCGCAAAGTTGTGATTGCGTTCCCTTCCACTGGCCGAGAAACCTGACCTACCTATTTAAATAGCCCCCTGTGGGAGCCAGATGTATGTTCTCTCCCTGAAGATGCCAGCCTAGCTGGGAGTGGTGCAGTCATATGGGCATTCTTGCCCATTACTGAGATGGTGGAGAGAGCTGACCTCTCCTTCAGCAGCACTGCAGACTGATTTTTCTTTTCTCAAGGTAAGATCTCATGGAATACAGGGAGAACTAGCCATTTGGATACAGAACTGGCTCAAAAGTAGAAGACAGAGGGTAGTGGTGGAGGGTTGTTTTTCAGACTGGAGGCCTGTGACCAGTGGAGTGCCACAATGATTGGTGCTGGATCCTCTACTTTTCACCATTTATATAAATCATTTGGATGTGAGCATAAGAGGTACAGTTAGTAAGTTTGCAGATGACATCAAAATTGGTGGTGTAGTGGACAGCGAAGAGGGTTACCTCAGATTACAACAGGATCTGGACCTGATGGGTCAATGGGCTGAGAAGTGGCAGGTGGAGTCTAATTCAGATAAATGTGAGGTGCTGCATTTTGGGAAAGCAAATCTTAGCAGGACTTATACACTTAATGGTAAGGTCCTAGGGAGTGTTGCTGA
>NC_057732.1:5169603-5181117 GCF_004010195.1 Chiloscyllium plagiosum
GGTTCAGAAAAAATTTACAAGGATGTTGCCAGGGTTGGAGGACTTGAGCTATAGGGAGGGGTTGAATAGGCTAGGGCTGTTTTCCCTGGAGCATCAGAGGCTGAGAGGTGACCTTATAGAGGTTTACAAAATCATGAGGGGCATGGATAGGATAAATAGCCAAAGTCTTTTCCCTGGGGTGGGGAAGTCCAGACCTAGAGGGCATAGGTTTAGGGTGAGAGGGGAAAGATGCAAAAGAGACCTAAGGGGCAACTTTTTCACGCAGAGGGTGGTGCGTGTATGGAATGAACTGCCAGAGGAAGTGGTGGAGGCTGGTACAATTACATCATTTAAGAGGCATTTGGATGGGTATATGAATAGGAAGGGTTAGTATGGATATGGGCCAGGTGCTGGCAGGTGGGACTAGATTGGGTTTGGATATCTGGTCGGGTTGGACCGAAGGGTCTGTTTCCGTGCTGTGCATCTCTATGGCTCTGTGACACTGGGTGTCGTTCTTCATTCTTCAGTTTCAGAGGGCCATTAGTGAGAGATTCAAACCACATACAGGCCAGGCCGGGTGAATACAATTGATCTCCATTGTTAGTGAGCCATTTGGGGTCACTGTCGCAGTTTGAGTGCTCGTGGTTCCTGATTTACCCCTTCTCACCTTCCAATTGCCTCAGCACCAGCCACTGGAGGATACTGACAGCTTTCACCATTCCATTTCGATCTCCTTTCCCACCGTTTCTGTGTAGGGAATGCCAGTATTCCCAAAGGTAGGAGTGAATGGAAATTAGGTAATCGCTAACTACAATGGGAGAAAATCTAGCTCTTCCTGTCTTGTGTTTATTCCAGTGTGTTGTTCAGTCCGAGGTCAGGATGTGTTCTACTGTAAGGCATCTACGGTGCTGTGGTTGAAATAGATTTCAACGTTCTGGTGACTTTTAAATCCCCACACGTGCAATTCGTCTCCTCAGATGTCCTTAAAAATCCTGAAGTGGTGAATGTTGAACTCTCTGGGCATCGTACGTTTCCACTGTGTAAAAGGAAATTATGAGCGTGCTGCTCAGAAAATTGCCCTTTGGCTTCCTTCCACTTTACAATACCAATACAGTGGATTTCCGAGCTGGACTTACCTCTTTAGGGGTTAGTTAGCTCAGTTGAGTGGTAGTGTAGGAAGTTGCTGAGATCCTGTGTTCGCTGCCCATACAGGCTGTGGTAGCGCATGGACACCTGACTTGCACCTTGCCCCCATGCCTGATGTACAAGGGTGTTTCTCGGACTACCTTACGCCTCTGTGTAAGGGAGGGCCTCGGGTCTGTCATGACCCAGGACCTTACCTCAATTCTTTAATTTCACAAATTTAGATATTCTCCTCTTTCAAGATGCTCCATGGATCATATCATTTTTTTTTTGGTCATGTAAAGATAGCGCAGCAAGCTGTGTTTTAACTGACCCCTTAGGTACTGGCACACTCAATAAACTGGCAAAAATGATGTCTCTTAAATACTGCAAAGTTTAGTGTATTATTCTGTCAAATCATTATAATTTTTCTAATTTGTTTGCTTTAACGTAAATATACTTGTTCAACGGAATGGCCACATGAAATATCAGCAGTTGATTCAATTTCAAGTCAACTTCTCCTCAAATACCGTGATCTACTGTGATTTCTGAGCAGGCATACAGATTTACAGCACAGAAACAGACCCTTCAGCCCAACTTGTCCATGCTGACTACTTATTCTAAATTAATCTAGTTCTACTTGCCAGCACTTGGCCTGTATCCCTCTAAATCCTTTCTATTCATATACCCATACCCATCCAGATGCCTTTTACATCTTGTAATTGTACCAGCCTCCATCACTTCCTCTGTTAGTTCATTCCACATGTGCACCCCCCTCTGCGTGAAAAAGTTTCCCCTTAGGTCTCTTGTAAAGCTTTTCCCCCTCATCCTAAACCTATGCCCTCTAGTTTTGGTCTCCCCCCACCCCGAGGCAAAGACCTTGACTATCCGTGTCCCTCATGATTTTATAAACCTCTATAAGGTCACCCCTCAGCCTCTGACGCTCCAGAGCCTATTCAGCCTCTTCCTATAGCTCTAACCCTCCAACCCTGGCAACATCCTTGTATATCTTTTCTGAACCCTTCCAAGTCCCACGATATCCTTCCTATAGCAGGGAGACCAGAATTGAACGTAGTATACCAAAAGTCAGTTGAGGGTGCGAGTGAGAAGGCTCTCTGCTGGTAAGTTTTTTATTTAAGGCAAAGTTGCATTATTATTTATGTGCATTATGCTGTTTTTTTAGGAAAGCATGACATTGATGTGTATAGCCTCTGCACTACATTTCTATTACTCATTGTGTGTTTTCACATTAATTATGTGGACGTCTTGATTATCTGGAATGTTTGATCAACTCCTGGTTCCATAGGTGCTGATTAGTAAAAATTTTTTGTAGTTAGGAAGCGCCCTTGTAGCTCACTGCTACTGTGCAGTATCCATCCTTGCTTCACCTTGCAATGTGTGCTGGGGTCATCTTTAAGTAGTTTTGATTATATCGAAGAGCATTTCAGAATGCTTTGTTACTGGACCAACAGGTGTATGATTCAGGTGAGGCATTACTACAACTGTATCGTAGAATCCCTCCAGTGTGGAAGCAAGCAGGCCATTCAGTCCATCGAGTCCACACCAACTCCCTGAACAACGTCCCACCCAGACCTATCCCCCTATCTTGTAACCCTGAATTTCCCATGGCCAATCCACCTAACTTGCACATCGTTGGACTGTGGGAGGAAACCCACAGACTTGTGGAGAATGTGCAAACTCCACACAGACAGTTGCTCGAGGCTGGGATTGAACCCAGGCGCCTGTCGCTGTGGAACAGCAGTGCTAACCACCATGCCTCTCGGTGCGACTATGATAAATGTCTGACAATACAATTCAGGTCATGACAGGTCCTGTCTGGGCAGATGTGGGTTAAACCTTTTGTATCAATTTTTTTCAAGTAAAAAGTGTCCAATCTCTTGTTCTCTTTAGCTGTGCAATAAGATAGTGTTCTTGGTCAGTTTTGTTGGAAATCGTGGAACGTTCACCCGTGGTTATAAAGCAGTGGTCATGGACGTGGAGTTTTTGTACCATGTGACCTACGTGGTGGTCTGCATGCTTGGCCTGTTTGCTCATGAGTTCTTCTACAGTTTCCTGGTAAGTAGTTGCATTATATCGACAACTGCACTGTGCGCATTGTCCACTTGAAGGCACAATAAACCCATATGCCAGCAGAAGGAGTCTGCCCTGGCAGAATCATGGTTTACGGCCGCAGTGATTCATATTCTGGAGAGAAGAGAAACCCCCAGGCTGTTCTCACATAGCATTGGTCATGGTTTTTACTTTTTTTCTCTCTCGGCTGGTTTAATCTCTCCCTTTTGAGGCACCTGTCGGCTCGAGCCTACGTTGGCAGGTGATTTTTTTATTGGGTTCGTTGCAATTGTCGTTGTTCCTACTGGGAGCAAGAGTAAATAATTCAGCCTTCGAGCCTGCTCCGCCATTTAATACGATCTGATCTCATCTCTGCCTCAACTCCACCTAACCTGCACATCTTTGGACTATGGGAGGAAACCGGAGTACTCGGAGGAAACACATGCAGACACTGAGAAAGTGAGCAAATTCCGATTAGACAGTCACCCAAGTGGGCAATCGAACCTGGGTCCCTGGCGCTGTGAGGCAGCAGTGCTGACCACTGAGCCACCGTGCCACCCATTTTGCTGTAATAGAGTCAGAGTAATATACATCATGTAAAGAGAGTCTTCGGTCCAACTTGTCCACGCCAAACAGATATCCTAAATTAATCTAATCCCATCTGCCAGCACTTGTCCCACATCCCTCTAAACCCTTCCTATTCATCTACCCATCCAGATTCTTTTAAATGTTGTAATTGTATCAGTCTCCACCACTTCCCCTGGTAACTCCTTCCATACACGTACCACCCTCTGCATGAAAAGATTGCCCCTTAGGTCTCTTTTATATCTTTCCCCCCTCACCCTAAACCTATGCCCTCTAGTTCTGGAATTCCCTACCCCAGGGAAAATACTATTTACCCTATCCATGCTCCTCATGATTTTATACACCTCTATAACATCACCCCTCAGCCTCCGACGCTCCAGGGAAAACAGTCCCAGCTTATTCAGCCTCTCCGTACAGCTCAAATCCTCCAACCCTGGCAACATCCTTGTAAATTTTTTCTGAACCCCTTTCAAATTTCACAACATCCTTCCCATAGGAGGGAGACCAGAATGCCACACAATATTCCAATAGTGGCCTAACCAATGTCCTGTACAGCCACAGCATGACCTCCTAACTCCTGTACTCAATGCTCTGACCAATAAAGGAAAGCATACCAAACGCCGCCTTCACTATCCTATCTACCTGCGACTCCACTTTCAAGGAGCTATGAAACTGCACTCCAAGGTCTCTTTGTTCAGCAACACTCCCCAGGACCTTACCATTGTGTATAAGTCCTAATATTAAAGTCTTGTAGATTCTTGTATTAGTGTTTTCTCTGGCCTACCCTATGTCATCCCTAAATCACTTGGACTGCTCTGATCTGATCACTGCTCAATGCTCCATTTTCGATGCAGTGAGTACCAGCCTGTTGAGTTTGCAAATAGTCAGCCCCTTGGCTTCAGGAAGATCTGTAAACCCTCCTCGCCAAGCAGAGAAATGGTCAAGCTCAATTGTTTATCATGCAAATGGCAATTTAAAGTCTGACTGAAACTCTAACATATTCTGCGTAGAATAATATGTAGGTAAATAGACAGTGAATACAAGAAACATGTAAACTGTAACGTTACTGACGTTTGCTGATTGATTTTGTTCCCAGAAGCTGTGCTCTTCTATTTATAGAGTATTACAGCATGGCAACAGACCCTTCGGTCCAACCAGTCCATGCCAACCATAATTAAACTAGACTGGACCAAACTAAAGCAGTCTTACCTGCCTGCGCTTGGCCCATATCCCTCCAAATATTTCTTATCCATGTCTAAGTATCTTTTTGGTGTAACTGTACCCACATCCACCACTTACTCTGGGAGCACATTCCACACACAAACCACATTGCCCCTGTGTCCTTACTTTTAAACTCTTTCTCCTCTCACCTTAAAAAAATCTGCCTCCTAATTTTGAACACTCCCACCCTAGGGAAAAGACACTTGCCATTCACCTTATCTATACCCCTCATGATTTATAAACCTCTATAAGGTCACCACCTATGCTCCAGTGAAAAAAGGTTCCAGCCTTTCCCCATAACTCGAACCCTCCAATCCTGGCAACATCCAGGTAAATCTCTTCTGAACCCTCTCCAGCTTATTAATATCCTCCCTGTAACAGGGTGCCCAGAACTGGGGACACAGTACCCAAGAAGAGACCTCACCAATGTCCTGTATAATTTTGTCTCTGGATTAAGGATTATTGGATCCCTGTTCCTTTTTCTCCACTGCATTAGGAATGAATGTGAATCATTCTTTTAGGGGTTAGATTTGCAATTCAGTTTTCTAAATCATCCGTGCATGGACTGGGCTAGCCTTCTATGCTGAAAATGTGTTGCTGGAAAAGCGCAGCAGGTCAGGCAGCATCCAAGGAGCAGGAGAATCTCCTGCTCCTTGGATGCTGCCTGACCTGCTGCGCTTTTCCAGCAACACATTTTCAGCTCTGATCCCCAGCATCTGCAGTCCTCACTTTCTGCTAGCCTGTTATACTCCAGATCCAATTTGGTGAAATGTTCTCATCAATAACTGTCTCGTATTCTTGTTAAATCAGAGAAACTTGGTGTTTCTTCAGCTTTATGATTACTACAGTGAACAGCTAAGTTCACCAGACCCCCCGTTTCACTACCATACTACACATTCTTCAAAACCTGATTTTCCTTAACTGTGATGTGAGATGGTGAAATAAACTAATGTGTTACCAACGCTCATTGATCAGTTACACAGAAGGCTTTAGCTGTTTGTCCCTTTTTCAGAACATAGAGGAGCTCCAGATAAATTATTTCTTTTCCTGGCCACTCATGATCCCGCTCCCATAACATGCACCAAAATCAAGATTGCACGTGCTCAAACTGTCGAGGTCTGCAGCACAGTCGGATGTGTTTCAATCTTTTACCGGGAGTGTCCCAAAGTACAGTGGTCTTTTTCTCACTCCATACTCCTGCCTCATAAAGGAGCGAAGACCTGTGGTGCAATCCCAATCTGGACCTGGGTAAACTCTTAGGGAAAGTTGCTGATCTCCAGACCTCTTCGGATAAATATTCCCATGAGAACGGATTAGATTAGATTACTTACAGTGTGGAAAACAGGCCCTTCGGCCCAACAAGTCCACACCGACCCACCGAAGCACAACCCACCCAGACCCATTCCCCTACATTTACCTCTTCACCTAACACTACGGGCAATTTAGCACGGCCAATTCGCCTAACCTGCACATTTTTGGACTGTGGGAGGAAACCGGAGCACCCGAAGGAAACCCACGCAGACACGGGGAGAACGTGCAAACTCCACACAGTCAGTCGCCTGAGGCGGGAATTGAACCCGGGTCCCTGGCGCTGTGAGGCAGCAGTGCTAACCACTGTGCCACCGTGCTGTCTGTTTTGATTCAGACCGAAGCCTTGCCAATTCGGGAGCCCTGTCATTTGCTAAGATCCATGAGTTATTCACTGGATGAATCTCTCACCTGTCAATGCAGTCTCAGTGTACCCAGATTTGGGATTCTTCTTCTCAATCATGCAGTTGCACAGAAGTCCCTGGTTCAGAAACTAGGAGTTACCTTGCATTTTGTTTTATAAAATTGTTTTGAGTGATTTGTTTGTGGCTTTTTTTTCCCCCTTTTATCATATTCAACTGCATTTTTCTTACCTCACCAGTTGTTTGACATAGTCTACAGGGAAGAGACATTGCTTAATGTCATAAAGAGTGTCACGAGAAACGGTCGCTCCATTATTCTGACAGCAGTGTTGGCTCTGATCCTTGTCTACCTGTTCTCCATTGTGGGATTTCTCTTCCTGCAAGATGACTTCATTATGGAGGTGGACCGACTGGAGGAGAATAAGACACCTCTAACAGGTAATTTCACTCCTTTCCTATAACCAGGCAGCATTGAATCAATGTCAAGATCAGAGTGTTGCTGGAAAAGCACAGCAGGTCAGGCAGCATCCGAGGAGCAGAAACATTGATGTTTCAGGCAAAAGCCCTTCATCAGGAATGAGGCTGGGAGCCTCTGGGGTGGGGAGACAATTGGGAAGGGGGCTGGGGCTGAGGGGAAGGTACCTGAGAGTGCGATAGGTGGATGGAGGTGGGGATGAAGGTGTTAGGTCAGAGAGGACGATGGAGTGGATAGGTGGGAAGGAAGATTGTCAGATGGGAACGATTATGAGGATGGTGCAGAGCTGCAAGGTTGGACCTGGGGTAAGGTGGGGGTGGGGGGAGGGGAAATGAGGAAACTGGTGAAGTCCACATTGATGCCGTGGGGTTGAAGGGTCCTGAGGCGGAAGATGAGGTGTTTTTCCTCCAGGTGTCGGGTGGTGAAGGAGCCGCGGTGGAGGAGGCCCAGGACCTGCATGTCCTTGGCAGAGAGGGTGGGGAGTTGAAATGTTCAGCCACGGGGCGGTGGGGTTGATTGAACCAATATCATTCTTGTGCAAGATGCATTGCAGATATATCCAAAGGAAACAAGTAAATGCACTTCAATGCTGACTGCCCTAAAATGATGGGGGCTATGAATTTCAGGCTGATGCTTTTTACTGCTGTCGGTGTTTTTGCAGCACAAGAAAACCTCTACGGCTCGCCCCTGAACAATAAGGAAGATGTGTGTCGGGAGAATTGCCCCATGTTACCTAATGCAGGTGAGTCAGTCTGTCACAAAGCAAGCGCAGGCGATGTCTTTGCAACGTTATGTTGTTTCAAATTGAAGCAGTTGGAATTAAAAGCAGGAACTGCTTGTTTCATGAATGCTTGGATCTCAGCTCACCACATTTATTTTATAGTCTGACTTGGGCCAATCACTTTTTTTAGCAAATAGACAGCACGGACAAAATGGCTCATTAGTTCTGGGTGGCTCAGTGGTTAGTACCTGCTGCCTCACAGCGCCAGGGACCTGGGTTCGATTCCACCCTGTGGTGACTGTCTGTGTAAAGTTTGTACATTCTCCTAGGATCTGCATGGGTTTCCTCCTGGAGATGGAAGATGTGCTGGTTAGGTGGACTGGCCGTACTAAATTGCCCATAGTGCCCAGGGATGTGTGGGTTAGGTGGATTAGCCACAGGAAATGCAGGGATAGGGTGGCGGGGCGTTGGATGGGTCTGGGTGAGATGCTCTTTGGTGAGCCAGTGTGGAGTTGATGAGCCGAATGGCCTGCTTCCACACTGTACGGACTCCATGATCTATTCTCAACAAAGTGTAAGATCCACGTGCTTCCTAGGAGACTAAAGTTACACGATTCCATAGTTTTTTTTAAAAAAATCAATAAATTTTATTATATGTTGTTCAAACAGGAGTACAATTGAATATGTATATGTACAATCTACAGTGTGTTTGAGATTTACACATAAGCTACTACATAAGCACAATCTACCATATATAATCTATATTCACACATCATCTATATTTGCTATATATACATACAAACAATTGATATATACATATGCAGCCAGCTCTGATGTAATGCGATAGTTCCGTTCTCGCATTATAAGAAAATTGCGCAATAGCAGCACCGTTTAATCTAATGGGGCTGGAATTGCCTTAAAGCCAATCCAGGCAAGGAATGTTTGCGTTCTCCAAATAACAATCTAAATCCTTCAATCGTGTTATAGCCAATTTGTGTTGAGAAAAAAAAAACGCATGTTATAGCAGAACCAGCTATATATGCAATCTATGTTACTATATGTTCACACACACACAATTGATGTACGACTGTAAAAGTGAATCCAAAGTCGTCATCGTTCTATAGGACCACTCTCCAACAGAGATGACTGGTAATGGTTTCACTGTGCCTCAGGAAGGGAAGAGGTTGAGAAGAACATCCAGCAGGTGCGGGAATTGAACCCATATTGCTGGCATCACACTGTACCACAAACCAGCCGTCCAGTCAACTGAGCTAATCTCTATACGTAAAACCACATGCCGTCAAGCCAGATCAGGTGGATTTCTCCGTAACCGCCCAGTTGCTTTGACATTGTGGGTCAGTAAATCTCATTGAAACTTTACAAGGGATTCTAGTTTCTTCTCTTTTTGAAGACCAAGCTTCAGATGACCCTCAAAGGCCACTGGGTAATGGACTGTTCACTTCCTGATACTTTACCCTCCTCTCATGGAGTATCCTCCCCTGGATTTTTGAAACTGTGCTCCAACACCTATTTGCAGACACAACTCCAGTTCTTTTGCAGACAGCTAGCTTCACCCAGCTAGTCCTGCCCCTGGGCTTCTCTGAGCTGTAACACTTCTCAGCTGCACAAAGCATATACTGCTTGTGGGCTGCTTTTAGTCCACTGTCTGCTGCACTGAAATGTTATTTGCTGCCAGACTTCTCCAAGGGATTTCTCTTGAGATCCACCACCTCGCTACAGCTGCTAGTTCTCAGGACTACTTCTGAGGGTAGCTGCCCAAGGCTGGGAAACAGAACCTGGCATTTCTTCCTCCACCCCAACCCATCAGAACCAGTGGCCTTCAGTTAACTATGCAGCACCATTGTAAACACTTCCTCACCCTCTCTCTGCCTGGAGCCTTTCAACTGTCTTTCAATGACCTTTACATCGTTTTGAGTGACCGATTGAAAACCTTGTAACGAGCCCTGTCCTTGTTCCTCGGCAGCATTGAATTTAAGAACCGTTCAGGTGTAACATCTCCTTGGGACTGTCTGCTATTTGAATGTTACAATGTTCACTGATTGCTGGTTTACACACTACAAATTGCTTGTAACTGGGGAAAAAAAAAGGATTTTGTCATACGTATCTGTAAGGTTGCATGTAGTTCTGCTCAATTGCTTTTATTAATTAGTCGAAATTAAACATATTGGGAATCTCCACCAACTCTGCTTGATCACAAATCTTTGAGGGGGTTCCATATATTTAACAGAAACTTCTTGGCTGGTGAATGGGACTGGATTAATTTGGGACGAGTTGGACCAAAGGGTCTGTTTCCATGCTGTATATCTGAGTATTTTATAAATGATTTTGGAAAAAGAGTTTCCTTTTAATTAATTAAGGAGGTCTCAACCATGTGACCCTAGTAAGTAGTTGTCCTTTTTTTCAAAGTCAAAGTAGTTTAACATCGGTACCCACTGCCAGGATTCAAAATTTTTGTGATAAATCCGTTTTCAAATTGCACCTTTCCACGGAATAATGTTTATTTGAAGTTAACCGTCTAAAACATTGATAAACTTGCATGATTCATGGTTGATTTAAGAGTCAGTGATCTGTAAATGAGAGAGAGCGAGAGAGAGAAGCTCATGACAGGTAGAAGAAGTACTTTACAAAATGGTTACAATTTTGGGACATTGGTGATTACACCCGAAGAACTATTCTTTTCCAAATGTTTCCTACATCTGTACAGCCTGCTTTTGAGAAACTAACTTGTGAGTCTGTTGTTCTTCAGTCCTGTTCACACAACCCCTCATGTCACACGGGGATGTGGTGTAAGAAGGCTTGTCTCACATGCCTTCTTACACTTAATCTTCCTTGTCGATTTAATTAGCTTATAAATAAAGATGCAGTCATCATGGGATATCATCAGATGTGGGTTCGATTTCCTTTCTGTGTGAAATCTTTTGTTCCTGTCTGTCATCAATCTCTCATTATAGCTAAATGGAAAATAATCATGTGATCTTATCCGAGAAGAAAATTATCTTTACGATGTCTCTTTGAAATTAAAAAAACAGTTCTCAGGATGTGGGCATCGCTGGCTGGGTCAGCACGCACTTGCCCGTCCCTAGTTGCCCTCCTTGAGGAGGTGGTGGTGAGCTGCCTTCATGAGCCACTGCAGCCCTTGTGCTGTCGGTAAATTTTTGCAAGGGAATTCTAGGATTATGACCGAACAACAGTGAAGGAATGGCAATATATTTCCAATTCAGTATGGTGAGTGGCTTGGAGGGGAACTTTCAGGTGGTAGTGATCTCATGTAAAGGCTATCCCTGGCTTACAAACCCATTCCTGAGTACATTTGGAAGTGGATTTGTACTCAAGTTGGAGCACAATACAATACAATTTAAAACATCTGTCCTTAAGTATGAGTGAAAATACACATTTATGAGAAGATTTGTAGCTCAGATTGAGGTTCTGGATGTAGGTTTGCTCGCTGGAACCTTCCAGCTGAGCGAGCAAGCCTACAGCCTGAAAATACACATGTTGTATTCTTAACAGTAATTTGGGATCTTGCTGATAAGTACAAGTGTTCGTAAGTCAGACATTCAGAAGGCCAGGACCCCTGTACCTGCTGCCTTTGTTCTTCTAGATGATAGTGGCTATGGGTATGGAAGGTACAGTGAACAAAGCACTCACAA
>NC_057732.1:5181617-5209561 GCF_004010195.1 Chiloscyllium plagiosum
GTTTGTCTGCATGTGCACAGGGGCACATGTACATCTGGTGCATTGGGTCTAGCATGGATGTATATGTGTGATGCATGTAAATGTACTCTTGTATGATGCGTGTAGGTGTTTGCAACATTGCTGTGTGCGTGTGTGTGTTTGTGTATGGCTGTGTGCGCGCTTGCTACATTGCTGTGTGTGTTGTATTTAGTGGAGGAAAATATTGAGTTATTTTCCCCATGGGATAAAAGTGAATTAAAACCTAGAGGCAGCCTTTAAGTGAAATGGGATCAGTCAGGTTGAGTTAATAGAATAAGAGATTTCTTGATAGGTAGCAGCAGTTAATAATCAGGTTCCTTTCTGATTTTAATAAAAGAATGATGTTTTTGAGTGTTAAAGTTCAGATATATCCATTGAGAACAGACAAGATTCTGTGTGTTTTGAGAACCCTATTGTCCTGCCTTCACCCAGTAACCCTTGGTCCCCTTATAATCAAGAACCTACCTGTCTCTGTCTTATATACAGTCAATGATTTGGCCTCCACAACCTTCTGCAGCAATGAATTCCACAAATTCACTACCCTCTGGCTGACGAAGTTCTATCTCATCTGAGCTCGAAAGATAGTGCCTTCACCCTGAGGCTGAGCCCTTGGGTCTTAGACTCCCCTATTTGTGAAAAATTCTTTTCCATTCCAGTCTATCCATGCCTCTCAGTATTCTGCATGTTTCATTTAGATCCTCCCTCATTTTTCTAAACTCCATCGAGTATAGACCCTCAGTCCTCTACTGCTCCTCATGTGACAACTCCTTCCTCCCCGGGATCGTTCTTGTAAACTTCCTCTGGACAACCTCCATTGCAAACACAACCCTCCTTAGATACGGGGCCCAAAACTGCTCACGATATTCCAAATGCGGTCTAACCAGAGCCTTCTATAGCCTCTGTGCTCTTGTATTCATCTCAAGAGGGCTAAAATACCAACATTGCATTTGCCTTTCTGAGGGCCAACTGAACTTGCATGTCCACCTTAAGAAAATCCTCAATGAGGGCTCCTAAGTCCCTTTGTGCTTCAAATTTCCAAAGCTTTCCCCCATTTTGTACCAGGGGCTGGTATTTAGCAGCCCCCTGTGTGGCAATTTGTCAAAGGCCTTCTGGAAATCCAAATAGATCACGTCCACCGGTTCCCTTTTGTCTAACTTGCTCATTACTTCCTCACGAGAGTTCTAACACATTTGTCAAGCATGACCTCCCTTGATGAAACTCGTCCTCTTCTCTGTCTTAAATTGGCGATCCATTATTCTAAGATAATACCCACTTGGCACGGACCCTCCCACAAGGGGAAGCACCTTTTCCACATCTACCCTCTAAAACCCCCTAAAAATCCTACGTTTCAATAAGGTCACCTCTCATTCTTCTCAACTCCGATGAGTACAGGCCCAACTTACTCAACCTCTCCTAGGAAGACTGTCTTCTATACCCAGAATCAACTATGTGAACCTTCTCTGGAGCAATGGTGCCTTTCAGTTTTATAACAATTGTCCAGAACTATCATGAGATATCAGAGCAACCTTACAAACACTGATGGCTGAGTTTACTAACCCCATGATTAGGTATTTGAAATAACTCGACAGAGTCCAGTATCCTGTTACCAATTCACCCTTTATGTGCATGTGAACAGTCCACAGTATTGCCTCATTCAGAATTACGTTGGCATCTCTCACACTGCTGTTTATATCAGTCAGCCAGGGTGCCCTGATTAGACCAGGTTAACAGCCCCAATCAGGGAACGTCTATTCTATGACATTCACTTGGCTGGCCTGATTCCAATGACCACACGTACCTCTCAGCGATTACAAGATGGGCTTGAAGAATGGTAATTGTGAAAATAGAATTCGTTCCAACAGTTGGTTGCCTGAAAAAT
Organism: Chiloscyllium plagiosum; assembly: GCF_004010195.1. NCBI lineage: Eukaryota > Metazoa > Chordata > Chondrichthyes > Orectolobiformes > Hemiscylliidae > Chiloscyllium > Chiloscyllium plagiosum. Next base: position 5,183,515 of record NC_057732.1, read on the forward strand.
GAGGGCCGAGATTAGAATCTGAAATTGTGAAGCTTAGTGTTGAGTCAGGATGGCTGTTGTATGCCCAGTTATGAGATGAGGTGCTGTCCCGAGCATGCTGTATATAAGCTTCGCTGTGTTACTGCTGTAGGCCGAGGACAGAGAGATCAGTGTCGGATTGTGGTGGAGGAATAAAGCGATAGACCACAGGAGGCCCGGGGTCACACTTTTGCAGACTTAGTGAAGGTGATCCACACTGTGGCTACCTCGTCTACCTTTAGTCTTCCTCCTTGGAGGAGACCACATTGTGTGCAAGGAACATGGTGCCCTACATGGAAAGGGAAGGAAATTGTGGTTTCACATAGAAAGGACTATTTGAGTCTTCAGATGGTGAGGAGAAAAGAAGTGAAAAGAGGGGCATTGCACCTTTTCTGCTCACAGGGGAAGGGGCTGTGGGAATGGGAAGGAGGCATTGGGGTTGATTGAAGAGTATCGCAGAGGGAATGGCCCCTTCCTATCACCGAGAAGGATCTGGGAGGAAATGGTGATGTGTTTGGGGGCTGACATTGTTCTGGCTCCATTGAATGGTGGTTGGAAAGCGAGAACCATGGCAAACATGTTATTGGGAGAGAGATTGAATCATCAAGGCCTAGGACTCTGACAACCATGTGGAGGGTGAATCATCAATCGAGGAAAAGGGAAGGTGGTGTTGTCAGATGCAGCGGAGACAGAGAAACCGAGGATGTGATCCCTGTAGAATTGGGCCAGGAGGAAGTCTATTAAGGTTGCACAAGAGACCTGAGCAGATCTGGAGAAAGGGAATTCTCTGCATAGCACATTTAAAAAGTCAGGCCCAACGAGGACCCAGACAGGTTCCCATAGCAACTCATTCATCTGGAGGTGGTGAGTGGAGCCACAGAAATAGCTGTTCAATGTAAAACCCAACCACAGGTGGAGGAGGGTGCAATGTGTGGGGAACAGTTGGACTTTTGCTCAAGGGTCCTCAGGAACGAAACAATACCCTTGCACCTTGTTAGCTGTGAAATGCTGTGGCTGACTCGAACATGCTGACAAAAGCTGGCTGACTCAGGGAAACTCTTCCAATTTCAGGAGCCGTTGTTTGTCGCACGTGTCATCTATGATCTCCTGTTTTTCTTCGTCGTCATCATCATCGTCTTGAACCTGATCTTTGGTGTCATCATCGACACGTTTGCTGACTTGAGGAGTGAGAAGCAGAAGAAAGAGGAGATCCTGAAGACCACTTGTTTTATCTGTGGTAAGTGAACCACAGTTGAGTTCTAGTTCCGCTCGCTTTATTGTTGCAGCTGCCACCTGTGGCTCTGCGTCAGAACTCTCGCCTCCAAACACAAAAGTTGTGGATTTGAAACCATAATCCAGGTAAATGCTCCAGAGCAGGTCTCTGGTAGTGCTGCACTGTCAGATGTGCCATCCAGGCGAGGCAATGGCCTAGTGGTATGATCACTGCACTGTTTATCCAGAAACCCAGCTAATATTCCGGGCTCGAATCCTGCCGCGGCAGCTGGTGGAAGTCAGATTCGTTAAAAATTCGGAATTAAGAATCTAATGATGACCATGAATTGTCGATTGTTGGAAAAACCCCACCTGGTTCACTGATGCTCTCCAGGGAAGGGAATTTGATCTGCTCTCTAGTGACTCCAGACTCACAGCAATGTGGTTGACTCTTAACTGCCCTCTGGGCAATTAGGAATGGACAATAAATGCTGGCCTGACCATGAATGAAAAAGAAATCCACTCAGAGGGGTATCAGACACTTGTGGGCATCAATACCCCTTGGGCAGGAGGGTTTTCCGTTAACCAATATTTATCCCTCAGTCAAAATCACCAAAGTAGACTCTCTGGTTATTATCATGTTGCTGTCACTGGAGGTTCCTGTGTGTAAATTGGCTGTTGTGTCTCTCCTGTTACAACCATGACTTCAAAAATGCATCGTCAGCTCTGAAGTGAAGAGGGGAGTCTTGAGATGCTGAAAGATGCTAAATCAGATCATGGAAAATTGGAGTTTCTTCTCACTAAAAGTTTGCTGAGGCCAGTAGTGTGTTGAAAATCTTGTGAGAGATGGGTAGGTGTGTTTTTTTTTTTGGCTAAGGTTATTGAGAGTTGTGTAACCACTTTGGGGAATTTGAGTTGACATACAGATCGGGCATCCTCTTATTGAATGTTGGACCAGGGTAAGTGACCTGCCTTTTGTTCCTCTGGTGTTAAGACTACTGTACCACTGCTTAACAATTTTCCATTCCCATTTGTTCAAATAAAGGGACAGTGTAAAATCCTGAAATTAATTTCCATTTCAATTTTATGATTCCTCATGAAGGGACACAGTCTGAAGAACTCCATTACCTTTGGTATGCAGTTGATGTAAAAATGAAATAAATGTGCATTTAGTTTTCATTAATCTCCTTGAGGGTGACACAGTGGCTCAGTGATTAGCATTGCTGCCTCTCAGCGCTAGGGATCCAGGTTCGATTCCAGCCTCAGCTGACTGTCTGTGTGGAGTTTGCACATTCTCCCCGTGTCTGTGTGGGTTTCCTCTGGGTGCTCTGGTTTCCTCCCACAATCCAAAGATGTGCAGGTTAGGTGCATTAGTCAGGGGTAAATATTGGGTAGGGGAATGAGTCTGGGTGGGTTACTTTTCAGAGGGTCGGTGTGGACTTGTTGGGCCGAAGGGCCTGTTTCCACACTGTAGGGAATCGAATCTAATCTAATCTTGTGTGGGTTTTGGTTTTCGTATCCATTGATTCTGATACTTTAAAGGATGTAATTCATCATCTGCACAATAGGGAACCAGTGGAATTAACTAATCAGTGTTGATGACATGCAGTGAAATTAGTCTTGTAACGGATGCAAAATCTCATTTAGGATTTTGGCCACTCATCGATCCCATTGTAACTCCTGTAGGTTTCTCAGCTGCCAGCTGTACCAGACCAGAGAGAGTGGAGAGCCCTTTTTGGTGCTTGGCATGAGATTGCCCAAAGTGATCTCGCATCATAAACTTCCACCCACTGTACATTAAACCTTAAAGCACAGCTTTGGTAGTACCCCAGCATACAGGTTCCTGTTTATTTGGCGTGCGAAGGATGAAATGAAGCCATGCAAGGGCTTCATTGTAAACGGGAAGGAAGCCTTTAACTGCATAACCTTGTTCATTATGTCCTTTTGCTTATCTGCTCCTGGGTGGGGTGATTCAAATGGGCTTTAGGCTTGTCTCTGGAAAACTGCAAAGTACAATGCATGTCTTCACATAGTCATAAAGATGTACAGCGCAGAAACAGACCCTTCAGTCCAACTTGTCCATGCCGACCAGATATCCTAAAATCATCTTGGCCCATATCCCTCAAAACTTTCCTATTCATATACCCATCCAGATGCCTTTTAAATGTTGCAATTGTACCAGCCTCCACCACTTCCTCTGGCAGCTCATTCCATTCACGCACCACCCTCTGTGTGGAAAAAGCTGCCCCTGCGGTCCCTTTTTAAATCTCTTCCCTCTCACCTTAAACCTATGCCCTCTAGTTTTAGACTCCCCCTTCAAGGAAAAGACTTTGGCTATTCACTCTATCCAATGTCCTCATGAGTTTTTAAACCTCTATAAGGTCACCTCTCAGCCTCCGACGCTCCAGGGAAAATAGCCCCAGCCTGTTAAGCTGCTCCCTATAGCTCAAATCTCCAACCCTGAGAACATCCTTGTAAATCTTTTTGAAATATTAAGTCCGCTTTGCAGAAACTCAAGTTCCATTTTAAATGACAAGGTGCACCTTCTCGTGGGGAGCGAAAGCATCTGGGCTTCAATGCAGCTTTGATATTGGCACAAACTAGGTGATTGTGAATTTGTACCTCGCCTTCCTCTGCTCCTAATGAATAATGAAGGCAGTATCAAATGGGCTGGATTTGTTATTGCCAGTTCCCACCCTTGCCCAAGGTATGTTTGTTTATGTTGTTGCAACAGCAGACCGCTGGTTCCTCTAGGGAAATCTCCGAATGGTTACAGGTATAGGATGGGGTGCATTAACCAGCCAGAAGCAACGATGCTAATCAACAGAAGTAACTCACTCTTGGCATGCTGCAGTGAATCACGGCGCAAACTGGAGGAACAACACCTCATCTTCAGACGAAGCACTTTCCAACTTCCGAACTTAACATTGACTTCAACACCTTCAGATTGTGAACTTATTCCCACTCCTTCCCTTCCTTTTGGCTTTACTTGTTGTCACCATCCCCCCCCCCCCCCCCCCCGAAACTCCAGTGGGATAGTCTTCTTTCCAGTCCGGCAGTTAGACAGACCATTGTTCTGCCGATCCCACATTCCAATCATTTAATGTGCATGATCAGCACCCTTTCTCCCTCGGAACTCCACCCCCCCCCACTAATGTATGAAGCTACTCCCCTCTCTGTCACATGAGCTCTGATTAAAAGTCACCAGGATTTGAAACTTTAGCTTGCTTTTTCTCCTCGGATGCTGCCTGTTCCACTGTGATTTCCAGCACTACTTGGTTTCAGTGCCTCATCCTTACTCCACCCAAATCACACTGGCTTTGCCCACATTGCCAGTGGATAGGTGCACAATGATTCCAACAGCTCATTACAATACGGTTCCAGCTCGTTTTCCTGATTGGTCTCGAGACAGGGCTGACTGTTTATGGTTTATCTTATTCTCCACTCAATTCTTAGTCGCACACCCCCCCACCCCCACCCCCACCCAACACAGCATTTAGAAGCAGATTGGCTGAAACATTACCAAAATTCCAGGTAGGTTTGTTTGCACATTGCAGGGTGCAAGTAACTCACCCATCGCCAAGTCTGACAGGAACAGGAAGTGCTGCTGGAGAAACTCAGCAGGTCGAGCAGCATCTGTGAAGAAAGAACCTGAGTTGATGTTTCGAGTCCAGTGACCCTTCTCTCTCTACAGATGCTGCTTGAACTGCTGAGCTCCTCCAGCAAATTCTGTTTTTGTTCTTTGTTTGACTAAATCTGAGAAGTATGACTAAATTTTGTTTTTAAGAAAGAATTTCAGGTGGGGTTATTAACGCCTACACAACAGACTAAGTATTGTCTTTGAGAAATGTGGTTAAAACAGGTGGGATAAATGACCTTGCAGACATAATTGTATCCCTATTTATTTTTAACATAAAATTCCTATGATTACAGTTCTCATACAAAGTGCCCAGATAAACTTGTCCCACTGTAATTACACCCTCCAACCAGTGGCTGCAGCACCTCCACTGCCAGGATACTAATTGCAGGTGATACAAATTTAAATCTTTTTTGAGATTATTCCAACAGGCTACCTCAGGGGGCAGTTTAATGTGGGATATCTCATAGAATCCTTAGTGTGGAAACAGGCCCTTCAGCCTAACAAGTCCACACTGACCCTCTGAAGAGTAACCCACCCCAGATCCATTCTCCTCCCCTATTATCCTACATTTAACCCTAACACACCTAACCTACACATCCTTGAATACTACGGGCAATTTAGCATGGCCAATTCACCTAACCGGCAGATCTTTGGATTGTAGGAGGAGATTGGAGGACCCAGAGGAAACCCACGCAGACTCTGGGAGAATGTGCAAACTCCACACAGATATTCACCCGAGGCTGGAATCGAACCCAGATCCCTGGCACCATGAGGCAGCAGTGCTGACCACTGAGCCACCGTGCCACCCCCTTTGCATGTAATGCAGATCGATTAAGTTTTCCTTTCCTGAAGGACATTAGTACACTAGTCACTCACCAAGCCTCCTTAGATAGCACCTTCCAAGCCCATGACCACTTCCATCTAGAAGGACGAGAACAGCAGATACATGGGAGCAACACCCCCTGCACGTTCCCCTCCCCACTCACCATCTGGTCTTGGAAATATATCGCAGGTCCTTCACTGTCGTGGAGTCAAAATCCCGGAATTCCCCACCTAAGGTCATTGTGGGTCAACCCACATCACATTGGACTGCAGCAGTTCAAGAAGGCAGCTCACCACCATTTCCAGTGCAAATGAGAATGAGCAATAAATCATGGATCGGCCAGTGATGCCTCCATCCTAAAAGTGAACATTAAATTTTCTAGTATTTTGACAGTCTGATGCACCACCCCTCCCCCCTACCTTTAACTGATAGCAGCTTTTTAAATGCTCAGACTGCTGGGGTGGGATTTATTGTGTTATCAGCATCTCTGGATTAGTTCAGTAAATCATCTCTAGAGAAAATTATCATATTTAACTTGATAGAGCCAAGATTTCTAGTGCAGTAATATTACTCCTTTTAGTGTTTATTATTGATTTCATGGATCTCATTACTTTTGTCCTCCAACTTGTTCCAAATTATGTTTTGAAGACCTCTGTAGTGAACAAAGTGCTGAATCATGGTCCATTACCAAAGATAAAAGCAGGAATTTCAGTCATTCTTTAATCCTCATGATGTAGAAATCTCTTTGCAGTCCATTAAACTAAATCATAATTCCGCAATAATGTTTGGAAGGAAAGGCTTCATAATTCATATCAAAAGTTCCAGTTCTGGTTTTGGTATTCTATTCAAAAAGTACTTGCTATGAATTCAGATTTATTTTGTGCGTGACTACACTGTGCAGGGAGGGGGTAGCACTAATGTGAGTGTTGAAGGGTCTTGATGCAGTTGTTCTATACTCTTCCCGATGGGAAATGTTAAATGTTTGCATTTCCAGTTATCATTTAAATGATGTAATAGTGTCAGCAACAACACACTCCAAATTCTAATGATCCTCTCTATGAAAGCATTTGCCCCCAACTGCTCCTCTGCTCTCTTGACTCTCTTGATGATATTTCCACATTTTATTCTGTCTTAAAAAAAACCTTTTATCACTTTATTGGATTTTCTCCCAGACTTTTTGGAGGACTTTTGGAAAAAAGGTCTTGCTCAAATGAATCATCCACTGTCCTTTAGCATCAGTTCGGATAGTCCTCCTGCAATGAAATGTCTAGAATGGTACACATTTTAAACTGTAGCCTATTCAATATTCTTTATAAATGCCCTTGCTGTTATGGTTAAGTGCCTCATGAACAATATGCAGAATCCTCATTGCCTTTTTAATTTGCAGATATTGTTGGGGGATTATTGTTTCATCAACGTGAATTCACTGTAACATGATTGACGAATTGCAGACGCTATTTCTAAAACATGCGTTGGCTGTAACACTATTACATCGCCAACACTTTAAGCGCTGTTTCTAAAGTGTGATTTTTCTATATTGCAGGGTTGCACAAGAGTGCAACCATCGCGTTATAGAAGAACTGACTGTAATGTCATTTGACCAGTCATTCAGAAGTCCAATGTAATATCCCAGAGACCTGGGTTCAAATCCCACCATAGATACTGGTGCAATCTAAAATCAATAATAAAAACTGAAATACAAAGCTCGTCTCAGTAATGACGAACTGTGGAATCATGTAAAAGTCCATCTGGTTCATCAATGGGCTAATGTTATCTTTGATTTATTTATTGTCATGTGTACAGTGAAAAATGCTGTACAGTGTCGCCACTTTCCGGCACCATCTTAAAACACAGAAAAATAAACCAAACTATAGAATACAAAGGCAGAAAGAAATGAAGAAGTTAAGAAAATGTCCTACTTACGGTCCTCCATTTTAAGTGCTCCATCACTGGCCTTGGGCCTGGTGACCATGAGTCCCCTTCACCGCACTGCTGCCCCTGGGATAAAAGTCAGCACGGTTTGTGCCATCTGTCCTCCTCCAATGCCCTCATCTCTATGGGTCCTCCCTGGACCTCACCAATGCAGATACCAACAATGCTGCCAGGTACTAGACCAGCCCAAACTCGGCTCTGCCTGCTTTTAGCGAAGGAAATCTGCCTGTCAATCTAGTCTGACCTGTACGTAACTCCACAGCTACATCATTGCACAGCAAGCCCCCCTCAGTCCAAGGGAGACAGTATAAATGCTGGCCTTACCCATGGAAGAATAGAGAATGCTCCCAAGATCTAAACGGTTGTATACACCATGTCCGTTTTGGTCCACATGGTCAGTATTTGGCCTCTGACTCAGGGAATTGTGGGTTCGAGCGCCACTCCAGAGGTCTGAGCTGGGATTTCAATGCAGTGTTCAGGAAGTCAGTGCTGCCTTCATACAGAAAGACATTAAACCAAGGGGTCTGCTGTCTAGGTGCATGTGAGGATCCCACAGCAATAATCGAAGAAGCGCAGAGAAGTTCTCCCATTCCTGGGCTAACGTTTAGGCCTGAAGTAACAGAACAGAAAACTAATTATCCCTGATGAAGTTGCTGGAAAAACTCAGCAGGTCTGGCAGCATCTGTGAACAGAAATCAGAGTTAACGTTTCAGGTCTGGTGACTCTTCACGAAACTGTTTTTCCAGTATCTTCTGTTTTTGCTTGTCATTTCCAGCATCCACATGTCTTTCTGTTTTTATCTGGTCACCTAGGTCATTGCTCTCTCTGATCCTATGTATGTACACAGTGGCTGCAAGTATTTCCTACTTTACACCAGTAAATACGTTATAAAGCACTGTGTTGCTTGTAAAACATTTTAGATCATTCTGATGTCCTGGATGCATCATTCCTGTTTGATAAGGCCTCCATGCTGTTCACAGCCTCATTGTTTAAGCTTCCTATCTGTCCTTTTTCTGCCGAGTGTACCACTAAGGTGGCACAGTGGCTCCGTGGTTAGCACTGTTGCCTCACAGCGCCAGGGGACCCAGGTTCAAACCTGCCTTGGGTGACTGTCTGTCTGTGTGGAGTTTGCACGTTCTCCCCATATCTTTGTCGGTTTCCTCTGGGTGCTCCGGTTTCCTCCCACAGTCCAATGATGCGCAGATTAGGGTGGATTGGCCATGCTAAATTGCCCAGAGTGTTAGGTGCATTAGTAAGAGGGTAGGGGAATGGGTCTGGGTGGGTTACTCTTCAGAGGGTTGGTGTGGACTTGTTGGGCCAAATGGCCTGTTTCCCCACTGTAGGGAGTCTAACCTAATCTAATCTTGTATCTCTCTGCCAGCTCCTCAGGCCCAGCAGGTGCTTGAGAATCTCCTGGTTTTTAGAGTAAATCTACTTTCTTTATACATTCACAAGATGTGGGTGTCACTGACTGACTGTGCAAACTCCACACAGACAGGCTCCCGAGGCAGGAAAAGATTTCAATGAACCAGATAGACTTTCCTGAGGGTCAACAAAGGTCATTGTTCCAGATTTTCTTTTTATTGAATTCAAATTCCACCATCTACTGAGTCAGGATTTGAACCCGGATTCCCGAACCTGGATCTCTGAATTAATAGGAGAAAGTCAGGACTGCTTAGTAGCGCTCATTTCCTGCCCGAAACGTCGATTCTCCTGCTCCTCAGATGCTGCCTGAGCTGCTGTGCTTTTCCAGCACCCCACACTCTCACCTCTGAATTAATAGCCTCATGGATAATACCATTAGGCCATCACCTCTCTCTGTCTGCACTCCACCTCATGCTCATCATCTACAGGTACTTGTCAAAGGATGGGATGTAAGAAATGTGCTCGTCTTTTCATTCAGAATTGAGGAAGGAGAAGAGAGAGCAAGCTATAAATAAATAGGAAGGGTTGAGAAGGATATGAGTCAAATGCTGGTAAATGGGACTAATTTAGGATATCTAGTTGACATGGACAAGTTAGAACAGGGTCAGTTTCTGTGCTGTATTGTCTCTATGACTATGACAAAATGATAAATGTGTAATAGAAGCAATCTGTTCTTTTATTGCTTCTGTTGTTAAAGTTTCCCCCATCCTGACTGATTTAATCTGCTCACCTGTCCAGTATAACTTGTAAAGTTTATTTCCATTGTGAATGGTTGCAGACAGAATGAGATCTTTTAGCCTGCATTGTCCTGTCGCCAGGATAATGTAACGTTGGTTCCACTGTCTCTCAACAGCACACCCCAGCACTTCCCTGAAATCCTGCACATTTTATCCTTTTCTTTACTGATCCAGTTCCCCTTTGCAAACTGTGACTGACGCTGCTTCCCCTACCCTTTGAGGCATTGCACACATGTGACTCCTGTGCTAAAAAGCCTCTTTGTTTCTGAGCTTTGCCATAGTGTTCAGCTTCGCTGGCCTATAGCAATGCCAAGGTGTGTGGATCCAGCACTGGGTTGTTTAATCACCTTGGGAACCACAACTCTGGAGTGGAAAAAAAAATGTCATCCTGCATCACAAGGAGTGCCAGTGAAGGAGAAGAGGAGACTGCGGAACTGAAAAGGGCAGGGCTTTTTCTGTGGGTTTGTGAAGCTCTCCATCAGGCCGAAATGGGACTCGGTTTCCCACAAGGCTGTGGGCTTTCGGTCCCTCATTATGGTGGCCTACAGTGTTGTGTTTGTGGGAGTCCCCATGTTTGGTCTCTGACCAGGAGAGAACTCGAGAGCTGGGGAAAGTTAACTAATAAAGGGTTTATTGTACTGCCTTATACAGTACATGAGTTAGAACCGTCTGAGTTGTATCAATGAAATTGTTCAGGCTGAGAAGCCTTCCACATCTGTCCCCTTGATTGATTGATTCATTCATTCATTCATTATGTCCGCTGTGTTCTCATCCTGGTGGGTGGAGTGTGAGCATGCTTACTAACCCTATAGTGCAATAAGAGGCCATTTGGCCCATTGAGTCTGCACTGACCCTCCAAAGAGCATCGTACCCAGACCTAAATCCCTATCCCATCCCCATAACCTTGTATTTACCATGATTAACCCACCACCCTGGGCACTATGGAATGGCCAATCCACCTAACCTGCACATCTTTGGACTGTGGGAGGAAACCAGAGCAACTGGAGGAAACCCACGCAGAAACTGGGAGCATGTCCACACAGTGTCACCCAAGGCTGGAATTGAACCCAGGTCTCTGGCAATGTGAGGCAGCAGTGCTAACCACCCTGCCATTGTGCCACCCTGGAATATGTCCAACCCCATGTTAGTAGCTCTACTGACACTCCTGTACCTTCATTGTGTGAACGTATGAACCCAGTGACCCGAGTTCTGATTGCATAACCTCTCTGCTTCAACCCATTTGACAATTCCAGCCTGTTAGTTTGCTTTTGGTGCTGATGTCTTGTTGGTGGATAGGCACTAAATAAGACCCAGTTACATTAGTATAAGCAACTTGATGAGAACATAGATGTATACCCCTGAGCTCCCCCAAATGTACATCCATGTGGAGGGTAAAGCTTAGCCATTCTGGTCAAACCCAGTGCTTCAAGGACTAAACCATCAGCAAGCCCAAGACTAATTCACAAGTACAAATAACTAATGAATTCTTGTGAACTTTTGTTTGCAGGACTTGAAAGAGACAAGTTTGATAACAAGACAGTTTCTTTTGAAGAGCACATCAAGGTTGAACACAATATGTGGTATTATTTATATTTCATCGTCTTAATCAAAGTCAAAGATCCGACTGAGTACACTGGACCTGAAAGTTACGTGGCACAAATGATCAGGGTGAGTCCTGCGACATCCAGTGGGATAATGTGAATGCTGCTAGTTTATCACTAGTTCTTTGAGCCTGAGGACTTATTCAGTGTGAGAAAGCCAAGGTTAATCTAGTTAAAATGTTACCATCCTGGTAATCCAAGAGTGGTATTGTTGGCCAGGATTGCAACAGTCAATCTCTATCCATTAGTCTACTACAAATACAGATGTGACCCACGGAAAAGACCAGTGTTTGGAAATTGCAGTTGTAATGGTACATGTTCCTATTGAGCATGCTGTAATTTCCTAGGGATAAAGTCTTCCACTGGGCCTCCGGGAAGCTCTGTCTGTGGTCTTTTGTTCCTGGCAAACTGCCCATGCAATATACGTGTGACTTGACATACCATTGTTGCCTGTTAACAGTAGGGCTGTGTTGACAGTGCAGGTTGAGAGTTGGAGAGAGTGAGCCTGTTTTTGTTTTTTTGGAGGTAGGCCTGTTAGAATAGCCACTTAGGTTTCCAACTCTGCATCCCGGCCTCCAAGTGTTCAAAACGCCCCCCCCCCCCCAAACTTCTGCAAACCCCTCCGACTCCCATGCCTACACACGCCCTCTCAGACTGACCTCTGTACCCATGCCTCGCCATAGCCCTCACCTGGATTGGCACAATGAAGTCTTCAGATTCCATGCAATTTAATGCAAAATATTTCAAATTCCATAAGAAGCAAATCAATCTCCCATTACCCATTTCATCCAATACAAAAAATACATTCTGAAACGTAGAAGAAACATGTCTTTGTAATCTTATTAGTGTCTGTCAGCAAACAAGAAACTATATCAAGGGGACAGTTTTTGTTATTGTGACTCCTTGTGACTCTCAGTTGTTGTCAGATTAATGTATTGAGTCCTGTGTCAAAACCAATTTGCACTTGAAATTCAGCCAATTGTTAACAGTCTAGGCTGTACAAACAATTAGCTACTGTCTGGGAAAGAAAGAACAGTAGGTTCTCATTTCAGAATGCCTGTCAGTCAGTGTAAGGGTGCAGGTAGTTGGTCATCTGTTTCAACCCAGTATAGATCCATTTCAAGATTGGTTGTTTTTCAAAGTATCAAAATCAGGTTTTTTTCCTTAATCAACCCTAACCATTTAAATCACAGCACAGGCTGACAGCAAAGCTTTGTTATCTATAGTATCCCTATATCATGGTGCTTTCTCTAATGGGAAAAGTACTGTAATGCATGTGAACAAATACACAAGGCTGGTCAATGCAGGGCTGTTTTTAAGGTCGTGGAAACAAGGCACTTAAGTCAGAATTAAGCTACAGATCAACCAGAAACTGAATAAATGGTCATGTCCTGTTCTTGCTGTCCAGTATAGGTCGTTGTTGGGTCATATAAAACTTGAATCCTGCTGGAAATAAAAAAGAGACCCATGCTGTTGAAACTTTATATAGAGACATGAATTAGGAGCAGGAGTAGGCCACTCAAGCCTACTCTGACAGTAAGGTCATGGCTGATCTACATTACTCCACATTCCTGAATATCTTTCACTCCCTTGCTTATTAAGAATCTGTCTACCTCAGCCTTAAAAAAAAAGATGCAAAGCTTCTGCTCCACTGCTTTTTGAGAAAGAAAATTCCAAAGGCACTCAACCCTTTGTGATTTGTTTTTTAAAAGTCTTCCTTTTCTCTATCTTTAACAGTGACTCTTTATTTTTAAACAGTGACTCCTTGTTCTAGATTGTCCCACAGTAGGAAATGCCATCTCCACACCCGCTCTGTCAAACCCCCTCAGGAGATTGTATATTTCAGTCAAGTCAGCTTTTGCTCTTCAAAACTCTTGACACGTACAAGATTACCCTGACCAAAGCTTTTCACAAATTTTGCCAAATTTCAAAGCATCACAACCATTTATCCTGGAGGAGATAGGATTATTGAGTGTGGTTCATGTGTGGAATGAACCGCCAGAGGAAGTGGTGGAAGCAGGTACAATTACAAAGTTTAAGAGGCATTTGGATAAGTACATGAATAGGAAAGGTTTGGAGGGATATGGGCCAAATGCAGGCAGGTGGGGCTACTTTAGTTTGGGAACATGATCGGAATGGACTAGTTGGACTAAAGGGTCTGTTTTCCGTGCTGTATGACTCGATAACAGTTTCTTCAGGCCTTCATTCCTATATTTTCAACTGACATGAAAAAATTGGTATCGAATTTTTAAAAAATTATGTTCTATTGCTCTCTCAATGTGAAGTAAAATTTCCCATGGCATTATCTGAAGAAAAGCTGAGTTTTTCTATTCTAAGTAGTTGTGAATTTGATTATATTTCTGTGAGGTAACTCAGAACATTTATCTGCATTAAAGGCACTACACACCTCCATATTTTTAATTAGACATGATCCTGTTTTCTTTTCGTGAGACTAGAGTTATCAAGCAATCATTGTTAAAAATGACGTAGGACGGGAGACTCTCTCAGAAATCTCACAGGACTTGACAGGATAAACACAGGAAGGATGTTCCCAGTGACCAGGGAGTCGAGAACCAGGGGTCCCATTTTAAGGATGCTGGGTAGGCCTTTCAGGACTGAGATGAGAAGCAGAGTCTTCACCCAGGGTGTGGTCAGCCTGTGGAATTCTCTATTACAGAAAGTGGTTGATTTTCAAGAAGAAGTTCGATTATAGTCCTGAGAGCTAAGGAGATCAAAGTGTATGAAGAGAAGGAGGAAACAGAAGACTGAGTTGGATGGTTAGCTATGGTGGAGCAGCTTGAAGGGCTGAATGGCCTACTCCTACTCTATTTTCGGTGTTTCTATAAATTTCCAGCACTAATTAATATTCAAGTTTTTAACATCATAACAGTGACTGCAGTTCAAAAAACACTCAGTGGCTGTAATTCGCGACTTACCAAGGTCATTAAAGGCTTTCTTCCATTCATGGGTTGAACATGACAGACGGTGCAGTAGCTCAGTGGTTAGCACTTCTGCCTCATGGTGCCAGGGACCCAGGTTCAATTCCTGTCTCAGGTGACTATCTGTATTGAGTTTGCACGTTCTCCCAGTGTCTGCGTGGGTTTCCTCCCACAGTCCAAAGATGGGCAGGTCAGGTGAATTGGCCTTGGTCACTACGGGCCAATGTACCAGGGATGTGCAGACTAGTTGGCAAATACGGTAGGCCTGGGTGGGATGTTGTTCGGAGGATTGGTGCAGACTCAATGGGGCGAATGGCCTCTATCCACACTGAGGAGATTCTATAATTAACAGATCCCAGTTAGACAAAGGAACTCCAAGCTCCATTCTTAAATCCCTCACACGCTTCCACGGTTGGTTTCAGGAGAAGAACCTGGATTGGTTCCCCCGGATGCGTGCCATATCATTGGTCAGCAACGAAGGCGATAGTGAGCAGAATGAAATCCGAAGTTTGCAGGATAAGTTGGAGTCAACCATGAACCTGGTGATGCAACTGTCCGGCCAGCTGTCCGAACTGAAGGAACAGGTAAAGAAATACTATCTAGAAACATTGGTGCCGGGGGGCTAGGGGGAGCTTGGCGAAACAGCCAGGTGAAGGAGAAATTATTTTATTGTGATCTTAACCTGAAGAGGGAGGTGAAAGCAGATTCAGACCCCACTTGGAGTATTTATGACCACTGCTGGCCACCATACCTTCAATAGGATCTACTGGGGCTTGAAGGGATCACAATACAATGGATTAGACTGAAATACTTGAGTCCTGATGAAGGGCCCTGACCAAAACATTGCCTCTCCTGCTCCTCTGAGCCTATGCTTTTTCCAACACTGATATTTTATCAACACTGATGTTCCAGCACCTGAAGTCCTCACTATCTCAGAGACTGAAATACTTAAACTACAAGAAGCAATGAAACAAACTGTGGTTATATTCCCTCGGTTTTAGATCACAGTCATTGAGTTTTTAAAAGATCAGTGGTGAATTGAAAGGAAATGTTTCTTGGGGGAGAAAAAAAACAAAGAACTGCGGGTGCTGGAAATCAGAAATAAAATCAGAAATTGCGGGAAAAACTCTGCAGGTCTGGCAGCATCTGTGGAGAGAAAGCAGAGTTAATGTTTCAGGAGTAGGAGGTGGAGAGAAAGCAGAATTAATGTTTCAGGAGTGGGAGATCAGGAGGGCAAAAAGGGGACATGAGATAGCTTTGGCAAATAGAATTAAGGAGAATCCAAAGGGGTTTTACAAATATATTAAGGACAAAAGGGTAACTAGGGAGAGAATAGGGCCCCTCAAAGATCAGTAAGGCGGCGTTTGGTGGAGCCACAGGAAATGGGAGAGATACTAAATGAATGTTTTGCATCAGTATTTACTGTGGAAAAGGATGTGGAAGATATAGACTGTAGGGAAATAGATGGTGACATCTTGCAAAATGTCCAGATTATAGAGGAGGAAGTGCTGGATGTCTTGAAACGGTTAAAGGTGGATAAATCCCTAGGACCTGATCAGGTGTAGCCAAGAACTCTGTGGGAAACTAGAGAAGTGATTGCTGGGCCTCTTGCTGAGATATTTGTATCATCGATAGTCACAGGTGAGGTGCTGGAAGACTGGAGGTTGGCAAACGCGGTGCTCCTGTTTAAGAAGGGCGGTAAAGACAAGCCAGGGAACTATAGACCAGTGAGCCTGACGTCGGGCAAGTTGTTGGAGGGAATCCTGAGGGACAGGATGTACATGTATTTGGAAAGGCATGGACTGATTAGGGATAGTCAACATGGCTTTGTGCGTGGGAAATCATGTCTCACAAACTTGATTGAGTTTTTTGAAGAAGTAACAAAGAAGATTGATGAGGGCAGAGCAGTAGATGTGATCTATGTGGACTTCAGTAAGGCGTTCGACAAGGTTCCCCATGGGAGACTGATTAGCAAGGTTAGATCTCATGGAATACAGGGAGAACTAGCCATTTGGATCCAGAACTGGCTCAAAGGTAGAAGACCGAGGGTGGTGGTGGAGGGTTGATTTTCAGACTGGAGGCCTGTGACCAGTGGAGTGCCACAAGGATCGGTGCTGGGCCCTCTACTTTTTATCATTAAATAAATGATTTGGATGTGAGCATAAGAGATACAGTTAGTAAGTTTACAGATAACACCAAAATTGGAGGTGTAGTGGACAGTGAAGAGGGTTACCTCAGATTACAACAGGATCTGGACCAGATGGGCCAATGGGCTGAGAAGTGGCAGATGGAGTTTAATTCAGATAAATGCGAGGTGCTGCGTTTTGGGAAAGCAAATCTTAGCAGGATTTATACACTTAATGGTACGGTCTTAGGGAGTGCTGCTGAACAAAGAGACCTTGGAGTGCAGGTTAATAGCTCCTTGAAAGTGGAGTTGCAGGTAGATAGGATAGTGAAGGAGGTGTTTGGTATGCTTTCCTTTATTGGTCAGAGTATTGAGTACAGGAGTTGGGAGGTCATGTTGCGGCTGTACAGGACATGGGTTAGGCCACTGTTGGAATATTGTGTACAATTCTGGTCTCCTTCCTATCGGAAAGATGTTGTGAAACTTGAAAAGATTTACAAGAATGTTGCCAGGGTTGGAGGATTTGAGCTATAGGGAGAGGCTGAACAGGCTGGGGCTGTTTTCCCTGGAGCGTCAGAGGCTGAGGGGTGACCTTATAGAGGTTTACAAAATTGAGAGGCATGGATAGGATAAATAGACAAAGTCTTTTCCCTGGGGTGGGGGTGTCCAGAACTAGAGGGCGTGGGTTTAGGGTGAGAGAGGAAAGATATAAAAGAGACCTAGGGGCAACATTTTCACACAGAGAGGGTGGTACGTGTATGGAATGAGCTGCCAGAGGATGTGGTGGAGGCTGGTACAATTGCAACATTTAAGAGGCATTTGGATGGGTATATGAATAGGAAGGGTTTGGAGGGATATGGGCCGGGTGCTGGCAGGTGGGACTAGATTGGGTCGGCATGGACGGGTTGGACCAAAGGGGTCTGTTTCCATGCTGTACATCTCTATGACTATTCACCCTCCTTCAGAACTGATAGTAGCCAGGAAAAGGTTGGTATATTTTATTTTTCTTTCTTTTTCTGAGGAGATTCTAATCATCCTCTGTTTATATTTTTTTATTCTAAATCTCCTGGTTATAGGGTTTTTTCCCCTTTGAGAAAGTGAGGACTGCAGATGCTGGAGATCAGAGCTGAAAATGTGTTGCCTGACCTGCTGTGCTTTTCCAGCAACACATTTTCAGCTCTGATCTCCAGCATCTGCAGCCCTCACTTTCTCCTAGAAGATCTTAACCTACTGTGAATCCTCTTACAAGGATGCCTTCCTCGAAGAAGCTCTCTTCCTCCCTCTACAAGGATTTCAGTGAGTCCCTCTCTCTCTCTGCACACCCCAGGTTATCTCCTCTGCCCAGAAGCTCCTAACCTGCAATCTTCTTCCTGACCTCTCCGCCCCCACCCCACTCCGGCCTATCACCCTCACCTTAACCTCCTTCCAACCAGCGCATTTTCAATGCCCCTCCCCCAGGTCCCTCTTCCCTACCTTTTATCTTAGCCTGCTGGACACACTTTCCTCATTCCTGAAGAAGGGCTCATGCCTGAAATGTCGATTCTCCTGTTCCTTGGATGCTGCCTGACCTGCTGCGCTTTTCCAGCAACACATTTTCGGCTTTTCTTCCCCTTTCCTTATTTTTCGTTGTTTTTCTTAAAAACCCCCACATTACCTCCTAACAGCGATAGTGCTTATTTATTCCCCAGCACCCATGTTGTGTATGTGCAGGTGTAGGACACAGTGAAGAACAACAGTTGCGTAAATCTTCATTTACATTCCACCACCAGGACAAAAGTAAACACCAGAGTGGCCTGTGACAAACAGTGCCCTTCTCGACAAAGGGTAGTGCTAAATGTTCAAAAGAGTGAAGGGGAGGGCAGGGATTAAATCAAAATAGAGTCGGAAGGGGAAATAAACCAGGTGAAAGTGAGGACTGCAGATGCTGGAGATTAGAGGCAAAATTAGAGTGGTGCTGGAAAATCAGAGCAGGTCAGGCAGCATCCAAAGAGCAGGAAATTGATGTTCTGGGCAGGAGCCCTTCATCAGGAATCATCAGTTTCCTGATGAAGGGCTCCTGCCCGAAATGTCGATATTCCTGCTCCTCGGATGCTGCCTGACCTGCTGGTGAAATAAAACACTCCACTCCCTGCGGCAGGTTTGTGTTTAGGCTAGAGGAGGGGTGGGGGAGGTAGGACAGTAAACAGTAGGTGGACATTGGAACCCAGAGAGAGAGAGAAAAACAGATGGGAGCAGAAAAAATGGGTTAAGATCAGTCTGGGGGAATGAATAGCTGTTAATGGGGACCGTTTGTGGCTGCCGGTGGGTTGTTGGTGACAGCAGCCGATGTGATGACAAGGCCTGGTGCCGGGGGGGTTGGCGGAAGGTCATGGGAGAAGGTGCTCTAAAATTATTGAAGGAGGTGCCGTTCTTCCTGTATGCGCTGAGGAGCACTGGATCACCATAGCAGGCCTGAGACACAGATGCTGCTCAGGGAACAGGGTGGTGTATTGAAGGCAACTGGAACCTTGGGGTCATTTTTGTGAACAGAGCATACGTCTTCTGCAAAGCTGTCAGCCAGTCTATGTTTCACCTCCTCAATCTCGAGGAGACCGAGAGGTTATTTCTGTTCATTAAGGAACCTGGGACCGAGGGAGAAGTGTCTTAACGTTTTAGCCAGGCCCATACAGTATGACATTAGGAAAGATGTCTACGCACAAAGCCCTGGTGAAATATTGGAACACTGTACCACAAACAGCAATTGATTCTGGGTCACTTCTGAACTTTAAATCTGGGATCAGTGTAGCTTTGTCTCACGACAAACTAAGGGATGGGGGATCATGCAGAGAAAGGAAATTAGGTCACAGATCAAGAATTATAGAATGATGAAACAGGGTCAAGGAGCTGAATGGTTTCCTCTTGTTCTTATAAAGTTGGAAAAATGGAAGGTTCCTCTTCTGGAGTAGTGGTAGTGTCAAATAAAAACAAAGGGGAGGTGGGGTGGGGCTTTGTGATGCAGTGGTAGTGTTCCTGCCCCTGGTTCAAGTCCCACCTGTTCCAGAGGTGTGTAATAACATCTCTGAACAGGTTGATTATGAAATTAGGTTAAATAAAAAGAAGCTGATGGAGACGGGGGTGTCTATTGTGGCACAGTGATAGTATCCCTGCCCTTGGACTGAAAGGCCTGGGTTCATATCCCACTTACTCCAGAGGTGTGTAATAACATCTCTAAACAGATTGATGAGAAAGGTAGGTTCAATTAAGATTTTCAGAGCTGTGGAGAAATTGGAGATCTCATTTCCAGACAGCTGGCAAAGCTTTGCTGCGTAATTCTATTTTTGATGCAGGTTTTTATTTTCCTCTGCAGATGACCGAGCAACGAAAGAACAAGCAACGCCTGGGCTTTCTGGGGCCAAACACACCTCAGCTGAACCATCACGTGGCTGCACCACATTGAGGGCCAATGGGACATTGGCGTTTGGAACAAGATTCCACCAGATTGCCTTCTGGGGGCAAATAAGGTTGTCGTTGAGACACCAGCTCCATTTAGAAGAAAAATACCTTAAATAACTGGATTTGAAGCCATTTGGAAAGTTCGACACAGCCTACCTTATTATCTATCGTAGCAATGTTGTCCACAACTTCCAAACATTGCCTTCCTACTGGTGCATTCCTGCCAGCCAGCTTCCCTAGCATTCCATTTGTCTTCCTCATGATCCTAATCCGCCTCCCACACTTCACATCCTTCATCAAAATACTCAATGTTGTCTCACTCCTGATTGCAAGATTGTGGAATTATTATTTGTTTATTAATCCATGTGGGCATCATTGGCTAAACCAATATAATTTGCCCAGATGGCATTTAAGAGCTAACCACGTTGCTATGGGCCTGGAGTCACATGTAGGCCAGACTAGGTAGGACAGCAGATTCCCTTCCCTATAAGAACATTAATGAATCAGGGTTTTTTTGTCATCATTACCATTTTCTTTTAATTCCAGATCTTTGAGTTCGAATTCAACCAACTGTGATGATCAGATTTTAACCTGGGTCTCCAGCTTACTAATCCATGACAATACCCCACTATACCATCGACTCTGTTTATTCATTCTCGGGATGAGGGTATTGGCAGCATTTATCTCCCATTCCTGGTTCCCTTTAAGAAGGTGGTAGTGGCCATCCTCTCAAATTCATTGTGTTTAGCAGTAGTAGCCTTACAAAGAAATGTGAAGGATTTTGACCCTATAATAATGAATGGACGATAGCATATGACCAAGCCATGATGGTGTGAGAAAACTGGGGAAGGGGAACCCTGCGGTGTCCTTGCTTTTAGTAACTGCAGCGGATCACAGTTTCAGGTGAGGCTTTGGCAAGACGCTGTGGTGTATTCTGTATGTGGTAGGTGATACATTCACATTGCATGGTCGTGAAAGATTAAGCTAAAGGTTGAGGTGCCAGTCAATTTTGCTCTGCTGTGGCAGGTATTGAGTTTCTTGTGTTGCTGCTACTACTGTCATCCAATCAAGTGGAAAGAATGCTACCATATACTTTATCCTGTACCTCCTTGGTGCTGCAGTTATTTTAGGGAATTGGCAGATTAGCTGTTTCCCACTGAACTCCATGTCTCTGATCTGCTCTGGTAGCGATGGCATTGATGTGATTGGCCAGTCGAACCTCTGCCTGACTGCCTGGATGTTGATGGGTCGGCGGTGGGCTTCAGTAGTAGCCATTGAATGTCAGGGATGGTTGTTAGATTCGCTCTTATTGAAGATGGTGATTGCATGGCCCTAGGGTGGTACAAATGTTCCTTATCAATTACTGTCCCAAACCTGAGTGTGTTAGGGCATTGCTGTAGATAGACATGAACTGTTTCAGTGTCTGAGGAGTGGCATGCAGTACTGAACATTGTGCAATCGTCAGTAAAGGGGTTTTTAATGAATTAATTGGAAATAGGTGAGTCTCCTGCAGCAATATTCAAGAACTATGATGATTCACCTCCAACAACCATTGTACCAGGTGTAATCCAACCAATAGAGAGTTTACCCCCTGATTTCCATTGACTCCAGTTTTGCTAGGCTGTTTGAGCCCACACTCAGTCAAACGTAGCCTTGATATCAAGGGCCATTGCTGTCACCTCACCTCCGGAGTCCAGTTTTTTTGGCCATCTTTGGACCAAGATTATCATGAAATCAGGAGTCAGATAGTCCTGTCAGATTCCTTCCATCGTTTTTGAACATCTGTCAGAGGAGTATTCTCTCTGCATTCAGTGTCACAAATTTACCTGATCCTTCCTACTTGCCATAAATGCCATGTACTGTCACAGGATCAGTATACACTTTCTTCACAGTTGTTGTGCTGAGTGGCTTGGTGGGGGGTGGGGGGGTCCCATATATCTGTTGCCTTTGTCTTTCTAGATGGTGGTGATTGTTGGTTTGGAAGGTGCTGTCTAAGGAGCTTTGGATTCCTGTAGTGTAGATATTACATACTGCTGCTCCGGGGCATCAGTGCAGGAGAGTGAGTGTTGAAGGTGGGGGATTTAATGGGAAAGGAGTTTTTCCTGGATGGTGTCGAGCTGCTTGAGTGTTGTTGGCATTCTACTTATGTAGACAAATGGGGAGTATTTCGTCAAACTTACTTGTGCTTTGTAGAATTCCAGCAGGATTCCTAGCCTGTGCGGTCAATTTGTGATTTTAGATTAGATTACTTAGTGTGGAAACAGGCCCTTCGGCCCAACAAGTCCACACCGACCTGCCGAAGCGCAACCCACCCAGACCCATTCCCCTACATTTACCCCTGCACCTAACACTACGGGCAATTTAGCATGGCCAATTCACCTGACCTGGACTGTGGGAGGAAACCGGAGCACCCGGAGGAAACCCACGCAGACACGGGGAGAATGTGCAAACTCCACACAGAGAGTCGCCTGAGGCGGGAATTGAACCCGGGTCTCTGGCGCTGTGAGGCAGCAGTGCTAACCATTGTGCCACCGTGCCGCCCACGTTGTGTCCGTCAAAAAGGTTAGGTTAATTGAGTTAAAGTGTAAAACGGCAGTCTTCAGGGTCCTGCAGCCGACTTGTGAACTTCAAGTCCGCACATCCTGCAATGAATTGTGAGACAACACTAAGTATTTTAGCCAGAGTAAGTGGAGTCCATGCACCAGTCGCACGTTGCCAAATATTTGATTCCTGGGGGCAACTGGAACAAAACAAAATGAGTAATTTCGACCAATGTGTGATTCCACATGATGTATATTTGAACTGTGGTGGAAAGCCTATATTGTGAGCTAAACTGTTTTGATTCAAGAGGAGAGGGAGGCAAGTCAAAGCAATAACAAAGAATGCTTCATACTCTGGGAATGCAGAACGTATCCAGTTTGGAATTATCCAGAATGCTGGGAATTACACTGCCAGGTTCCCGGCTACACATCTTGACTAAAGTCACTTTTGTTTCCTTAAAACCACTTTTGAATGTATCTAACCTTTTGAGGTTGTTTAACTTGCAAAGGTACTAAAGCAGAAAAAGTATTTTTTATGCTGTGAACCAATTGTACTACAAAGGGTGTATGACATTTAAAGGTTGAATTTTGTACATTAATGGTGGTAATCACTGAGATATTTTGCTGCACCAAGAAGCTGAAATGGTTTGATTTTTTTTCTTTTTTTTTTAAATGTGGTATTTATATGGTTTTAATTTGAATATGTTGCATGAACTGCAAAATAGTCAAGAGGCAACGCAAATCTCCAATTCAATCATCATTTGTGAGTCTTTCTAACTGGGATTTATTTGTATGTCCTTTTAAAAAGAGGGGAAATCTTAACTGGTTCTGACTGGATGTTGTGTTTTTATCTGAAACTAATAAAGCTTATCTTTTTTTTAAGTGAAGAGTGTTTAATGCAAAACACAAAATATGCCAGAAATCTAAAATTTAAACAAGATGCTGGAGGAACTCAACAGGTCTGGCAGCATCTATGAAGCAAAGTTGAAAGTGGAGTCACAAGTAGACAGGATGGTGAAGAAGGCATTTGATACACTTAATGACATTACTTAAGAAACCAAGAGGCAGGACATACCACCAACACTTCACAGGAGACTCTCATGGATGATGTTACCTCGTCATGGTGACGAAATGTCTGAAAACAAACCTTCCAGCTCAGCGAGCTAACTTGCGTACTAGTTTTAGACTCCCGTACCATGGGGAAAAGCTGTGGTTATCAATGCCTCTCGTGATTTTGTAGACCTCTACCTGGTCAACCCTCAGTCTCCTATGATGCAGGAATAAAGTCCCACCCTATCCAACCCCTCCTTATAATTCAAACTGACTCTGGAGGACGACCGTCTCTGCAAGTAGTGGAAGTAGGGAGGGAATTGGCACTTTGTTCCCGTCTGCCGGGGTGATATTCAGCAGAATTCAGGGAATTCAAAGGCAGAAAGGACTTCGCATTTCTCAGCATCCTCTGCCGGACTGGCAGTACCAGGAGTTGATGCTGAGCGAGTGGGTGTGACAGCAGTTGCAGCCTATAACGGGCTGAGGGAAACCTGAGGATTTCGGTGTCTGAGTCCAAAAACCAGCAGTCCTCATTGGAACAAACCAGGCGAAGGGAGGAAGAAGGTTTCTGATCTGAGGCATATTAGACAGTCAGGTAGTCTGCCATGAAAAGTTGTCGACAGAGAGACCAGATCCTAAACTGAAATGGGATAAACATTTGATAGAGTGGATTATAAACTGAGCAGATGAGATTACAGGAAAAATGATCAGTGGGAGGGAGCAAACGGACCTCTCTCGCACTGTCATCCTAAGGACTCTCTCACATGGGGCGGCACGGTGGCACAGTGGTTAGCACTGCTGCCTCTCAGCGCCAGAGACCCGGGTTCAATTCCCACCTCAGGCTGTGTGGAGTTTGCACGTTCTCCCCGTGTCTGCGTGGGTTTCCTCCGGGTGCTCTGGTTTCCTCCCACAGTCCAAAGGTGTGCAGGTCAGGTAAAGGTGTGCAGGTCAGGTGAATTGGCCATGCTAAATTGCCCGTAGTGTTAGGTAAGGGGTATGGGTGGGTTGCGCTTCGGCGGGTCGGTGTGGGCTTGTTGGGCCGAAGGGCCTGTTTCCACACTGTAATGTAATCTAATCCCCTTTCCTGTAGCAAGTCTAAGTTCAATGAATAGTTTCAAAATGTTGGAGCTGTACCTGGGGCGATTAGTCCTGCCCTGTGTGTGCACTGCCCACACACCGAGCTCACTGCTCTCTGTCCCATTCCACAGGTTGGGTCAGTCAGTTTTTGATGTGTGCAGCCCAAGTAGCGATTAGCCCTGACTGGTTTAACTTGGATTGATTTGATTTGATTTATTTATTGTCACGTGTCTTGTTACAAAATACAGTGAACAGCATGGTATAGTGTTACCACTCTCTGGCACCATTTTAAAATTAAAAATCACGCAACACCAAGTTATAGTCCAATAGGTTTATTTGGAAGCACTAGCTTTCGGAGCGCTGCTCCTTCATCAGGTAGCTGTGAAACAGGATCATAAGACACAGAATTTATAGCAAAAGATCACAGTGCGATGCAACTGAAACGATATATTGAACAAACATAGATAGCTGTTAAGTCTTGCATCTTTTAGAATGGGTTGCAGGTTTCAATTCATTAATATGTAAATCCCAGAACTTCTTTTAAGTCACATTCTCAAGATAACCTTGAGTTATATGATTTTTAACTTTGTCCACCCCAGTCCAAAACCAGTTCCTCCACATCATGGCACCATTTCAAAGCACAGAAAATAACCCAAATCATAGAATATAAAAGCAGAAAAAAAAAGAAAAAGTGTTCCAACTTCGTCCACAGCAACATGGAGTCCCAGAGATGTGTACAGCATGGAAACAGACCCTTCAGGCCAACCTGTCCACACCGACCAGATATCCCAACCCAATCTAGTCCCACCTGCCAGCACCCAGCCCATATCCCTCCAAACCCTTCCTATTCATATACCTATCCAAATGCCTCTTAAATGTTGCAATTGTACCAGCCTCCACCACATCCTCTGGCAGCTCATTCCATACATGTACCACCCTCATTTTTCCTGTAATCTCATCTGCTCAGTTTATATCCATTTAGTATCTCCCCCATTTTCTGTGGCTCGAAACACAGGCCGCCTTGCTGATCTTTGAGGGGCCCTATTCTCTTCCTAGTTACCCTTTTGTCCTTAATATATTTGTAAAAACCCTTTGGATTCTCCTTAATTTTATTTGCAAACGCTATCTCATGTCCCCTTTTTCTGGATTCTTATCTCATTTTTGAAGGCTTCCCATTTTCCAGCCGTCCCTTTACCTGCGAACATCTGCCTCCAATCAGCTTTCAAAGGTTCTTGCCTAATACCGTCAAAACTGGCCTTTCTCCAATTTAGAACTTCAACTTTTAGATCTGGTCGATCCTTTTCCATCACTATTTTAAAACGAATAGAATTATGGTCGCTGGCCCCAAAGTGCTCCCCCACTGATACCTCAGTCACCTGCTCTGCCTTATTTCCCAAGAGTAGGTCATGTTTTGCACCTTCTCTAGTAGGTACATCCACATACTGAATCAGAAAGTTGTCTTGTATACACTTAATAAATTCCTCTCCATCTAAACC
>NC_057732.1:5211220-5219556 GCF_004010195.1 Chiloscyllium plagiosum
CTTAAACTCTCTTTAAACTCCCACATCTGACAAGAAGTACATCTCACTGCAAAGGCCATTTTTGCTCCTTCACAATCTACAGACCCAGAAAATAACACCGTCTTATTCCTCTACACTGCCCCAGGTTAAATTAATAGCTAATACTTATATTTTAAGTTTAATCAAGAGACTTATCTCCAAAAACATATAATCAAGAAAGAACCCACTGTACTCACTAATACAGCCTTTCTCTTGGACAGACTTAAAACAACAATTAACTTATCTGATTCTGTGTTGTGAACTTTGCCCAAACAGTTTCCTCCAAGATTAGTTGTGAAATTCACTGTTTGTTAATTTTCCCAGATGCACTCCGATATCCAGCGACATATGAATTCAAAAACAGCAAAGGCAGTAACTGTGCAGGTTTTCTCTCTCTCTCTCTCTCCTGCACTGTCCTCACCATGTGCTTCCTTTGTCTGCTCTTCTCCCTTTTAAAATTGCTGTTGTTTTGACTTTTTTTTTACAAAGTTCGAAAACAATACAACAGCATATAAAACAGTAATTGCTGCTCCTGGAGTTCGAGGGAATCACCTCCAGCACCTAAAATACCTCAAAAAAAGGAGCAGCTCTTACAGCCAGAAGGTTTTCCCGTCCTCCATCTTGGATTACCCATGCTTGACTTCTTAACCAAGGCGGCTCCCGTTTCAGATCATCACGGATACGCGTAGACAGACTCTGAGGAGACAAGGACAGAGATCAGGCCTATTAAAAGGGTTCAGGGATAATCACAGCACCTTGTGCAGTGCCTGTGACTCTGGGGGCAGCTTCCGAATGACTGCCAGCAGGATTACAGTTAGCTACAGATAAAACAGTGGGAAATTAATACCAGTGACCTCAGTGTCGTATCAGGAAATTATGGCAACACTTGGTTCTGAGAGCAATCTGCAAGTTATAATTGTTACTATCAGTGACTGCAACTTCTGTGAGTCACCCTGAATTACAAGTGGAGTGAAGGTTCCTTGGGCCCTATGGCTCCCTGTCATCATTGATAACTTAACTCTGTCTACCCCTTTTCCACGACCTTGATCTTCCCTTCCACTCCCTGCCCTCAGTCCCTCCAACCCCTCAGCCTCTCTTTTGATCCCACAGTTTTCCTTCCTCCCCATCCCTCCGTCTCCCCACTTTGCCTCCTTTTAGGTGCTCAGACTTCCTTGAAACAGCTGCCAAGAAGATATACTGAGCGGCCAAGGGCTCCCAACCTACTTTCTTTGAGGTTAAGTACATTAACATAAGCAGCTGTCACCTGATCAGGCGAGAACATCAGCCGATGGAACCTCACGGTGTCGGGTGATGAATGGTTGTGGGGGTGGGGGAAGAGCGTGGGCAGAGTGGCTGTATCTGGGAGGCCAGGCGATGAAGCCTCTGGGATTGTATCAGAGTTGGCATCCCTTTGAGCTCCCCTGAAAGCAGGAAGCATTGGAGCCACGCTGCGTAAACACAGATCTGACTGACTGAACTGGAACTGCCAATCTCGAGCCAGCTGTGGGTCTGAGAGTGTAGCCTCTGATCTCGGTGCCACCCACTACTTGGCTGGAAGTGTTAGCCGCAGAACGTGCTCACTGCTCTTCCTTGCTTTGTGACTAGTCAATGCCGTGACCCGAGAGAAAGGGGTACAGCTCCCAAAACGTTCAGCACTCTCTGAAAGGAATCCTCCTTCAATGAAATGGGATTGTGGCTGAACAATTGCAATATCATGTCCCACTTTAAGCTATTGGTATGACTGAGTCAGGAGGGATCTCAGGATGAGACATGACTGAGTCCCGTCCTTATCCCACACCTTCACTGATCACAAAAGTTTAAAAAGTGAAGTACATTGTCAGTTAAATTTTTACCAGACTGTAAAAGCAAAAAGTTAGCCAAGTTCCATAATTAACAAATCTATGACCCAGTTTATTACAAACAAGCTTTATGCAAGCAAAGAAGTAAAGATTATTGACAAAGGGTTTAAGCTGTACACGTACAGTTTTCTTGAAAACTAACACTCACGAGAGGTCCAAACCGGAGAACAAACCGTACAGTGTTAGGTTCAAAGTACTTTGGCTAACTAACAGTTAAATTCAGAAAACAAAGAATTCACAGCTTGTCCCAAAGTGCTGGTCTGTAGTCAAAGTTACTTTCCACACATGCTATTAGTGGTGAGGACTCTTTCTGGATCAGTGACAGGGAGCCATAGGGCCCAAGGAACCTTCACTCCACTTGTAATTCAGGGTGACTCACTGAAGTTGCATTCACTGATAGTAACAATTATAACTTGCAGATTGCTCTCAGGACCAAGTGTTGCCATAATTTCCTGATATTATGATCGGCTAAATTCAATTTTTCCAGAGACAATGCTGGCAGATTCTATAATCACTTTAGGGACTCTACACACGTGCTATTGAGGTTTTTGCAACGAGAAAAAGAGAGAGCACAAAGGTTATTGCTGCTAAAGAAATGATCTCAGGCTCCCTCTGTTTAAATCCTGTATCCTTTTTCACCCACAAACTGGGTCTTATCACCTCTCTGACGTCTCCATTCAAGCAATTGTTTCCTTGCAAGTGTAACATTGTTGCTTCTGTAGCTAGTGTCTGTTCCTCTGCAAAGTAGCCCTTCCAAGATGTTCAAGATATATATGCATACATTCTTATGTATTTACATCTGCATATGTGTGCAGTCAATAGCATTATAATTAATAATTCACAAAAAAACTTAGTATTATTTTACCTAATGGCAAGGATTTGTAGTTATCTGATTTATTATCTTAGAAACCTGGGAGCAGGAGTAGACAGCGAAGAAGGTTACCTCAGATTACAACAGGATCTGGACCAGATGGGCCAATGGAGTTTAACTTAGATAAATGCGAGGTGCTGCATTTTGGGAAAGCAAATCTTAGCAGGACTTATACACTTAATGGTAAGGTTCTAGGGAGTGTTGCTGAACAAAGAGACCTTGGAGTGCAGGTTCATAGCTCCTTGAAAGTGGAGTCGCAGGTAGATAGGATAGTGAAGAAGGCGTTTGGTATGCTTTCCTTTATTGGTCAGAGTATTGTGTAGAGGAGTTGGGAGGTCATGTTGTGGCTGTATAGGACATTGTTAGGTCACTATTAGAATATTGCGTACAATTCTGGTCTCCTTCCTATCGGAAAGATATTGTGAAACTTGAAAGGGTTCAGAAAAGATTTATAAGGATGTTGCCAGGGTTGGAGGATCTGAGCTATAGGAGAGGCTGAACAGGCTGGGGCTGATTTCCTTGGAGCGTCGGAGGCTGAGGGGTGACTTTATTGAGGTTTATAAAATCATGAGGGGCATGGATAGGGTAAATAGGCAAAGTCTTTTCCCAGCGTTCGGGGAGTCCAGAACTAGAAGGCATAGGTTTAGGGGGAGAGGGGAAAGATATAAAAGAGACCTAAGGGGCAACGTTTTCACGCAGAGGGTGAGTATGTGTATGGAATGAGCTGCCAGAGGAAGTGGTGGAGGCTGGTACAATTGCAATATTTAAGATGTATTTGGATGGGTATATGAATAGGAAGAGTTTGAAGGGATATGGGCCGGGTGCTGGCAGGTGGGACTAGATTGGGTTGGGATATCTGGTCGGCATGGACGCGTTGGACCGAAGGGTCTGCTTCTGTGCTGTACATCTCTATGACTCTATATCTACCTCAACACCATTCTCCTGCACTAGTACCTTTCTTTGATGCCATTAGTTACTCGAAATCTATCACTTTCTATCTTGAATTTACTCAATGGTTGAATGCCTGAGGATGAGAATTTTAACACTTCACCACTCTCTGAGTAAAACAAAGTTCCTCCTTATCTCGGTTTTAAATTATTTGCCTTTTGTTCTGTTAATGTGGCGCTACACTCCATAGCCAGGTGGGGAAAAAACACCTTTCTGCATCTACTCTGTCTATCCCTTTAAGAATGTTGTTAAAGAGTCACCTCGTTCTTCCGTACGCCAGAGAATTGAAGCCGAGTCTGGTGAAACTCTGTTGCATTCCCTCTTTTCCCAATACTTTCCCAATACATTCTTGCTCAGGCAAGGGATCTAGGATCAAGGTTGTGGGGATTCATCAATTTCCAGTCAAATTAATTTCTCCCATAACACCTTAAAACTAACACTAATTTATTTCAGTTCTACACTCCCATTAGACCCTTGAAACTTAATTATTTCAGGGAAATGTCTTGTGACTTCCTCTCTAAAGATAAACACACAGTAGTTAGTTAGCTTCTCTGCCATTTCTCATTATAATTTCTCCTGTCCATGTCTATAACGGATTCACATTTCTCTTTGTTAATTTTTCCTTTTCACTTGTCGATAGAAACTTGCACAGTCCATTTTTATGTTTCTTGCTATTTTATATTCATACTGCATTCTATTCTCTCTTTCTTCTTAGTCAACCTTTGTTGAATTCTCCCTATCCTTAGACTTTCAATTTTTTGGGCGACTTTATAAGCCTCTTCTTCGATTGAATATTATCTTTTACTTCCCTTATTAGCCATGGCTGTCTCTCTTCGTTCCTGTTGGGTAAGTTTGTCTTAAAGGAATTTTTTTTAACCGAGCGTTAATCCATTTATTTTCCATCCACTGTCAAACCCTTTAATGGTTTTCTCAAAATCACCACAGCCAATTTACTCCTCATACCTTTGTTTAGTATTAAGACCATACTTTCACAATGATGTACATGGTTTAATGGAAAATTGTTTCATACTATGGTCACTATTTCCTAAAGGTTGTTTGTCAAAAAGATTTATAGTTAGCCCTTTCTCATGTTCTAGATCTAAAATCGACTGTGCCTTGTTTGGTTCCCCAACATAGTGCTCCAGAAAACTATCTCAAACACACTCCTCCAATTCTTCCTCCATAGCATTGGTCCTCATTACATTTATCCTGTCCTTATGTAGACTGAATTCACCCACAATTACTGCATTCCCTTTGCTATGTGCGTCTCTAACTTCCTGATGTATACCGTACCCTATATTACCACTACTGTTTGGTGGCCTATAAACCACTGTTACTGTTGGTGTTTGCTACCCTTTGCTATTTCTTAGCTCCTCCAAACAGATTCCACATCCTATTCTTCCATTGGAGAGTCTCTTTCATGAAAACATTGATCCTGTTCATTCCTTATTATCAGCATTACCTTACTTCCCTTTTCTTTTGTCTTTCCTTCTTAAGAATTGAATATCCCTTAAAACTGAGTTCCCACCTTGGTGACCTTGCATCTCCATCTCTGTAATGGCAATTAAACCATACCCTTTTACTTCCACTAGTCCCATCAATTCACCAATATTGTTGCAAATGCTGAATGCATCTGAAGAGCTCTTTTAATTCTATCTTACTAATACTTTTCCGTAGTTTGACTGTGGTTGGTTCTATGATTTGTTTCTGCTGCTTTTTCCTTTCCATAATGTGGAGGAGCCCGGTGTTGGACTGGGGTAGACAAAGCTAAAAAATCACACAATAGCGGGTGATATAATTCCACAGGTTTATTTGAAACCGCAAGCTCTTGTTGACCCCACTCCATCCTCAGGCAGTTAGTGAGAGGGAATATAGTTCTATCATTCTGTGTCTGATGTATTCTCTGTCTCACAAAACTGCCTGAGGAAGGAATGGAATCTCCAAAAGCTTGCGGTTTCAAATAAACCCGTTGGATATAACCCAGTGTCGTGTGATTTTTAACTACTTTCCCGAGCCAGTTTTTAAAAGTTCTATCTGAATTTCCTCTCAGATCGCTATTGTTCCAATAAACTTGTTTAAACCATTCCCACCAGCACTAACAAAGCTCCCTGCAATGATATCTGTACTGGTCTTGCTGAGCCAGAACCAGCTCCAATGCCCCCCAAAATCTAAAGCCCTTCCTCCTGCATCGTTTTTCCATCCCTATATTCATTCAGTCAAACTATCTATCCTCCTCAGGTATTGAGAGTAATTCTGAGGCTACTACCTTCAAGGTTCCTGCTTTTCAGAAACAAGAACAGAAATTGCTGGAAAAACTCAGCAGGTCTGACAGCATCTGTGCAGAGAAATCAGAGTTAATGTTTTGGGTCCAGTGACCCTTCCTCAGAACTGCTTTTTCGACTCTTACATAGCTTCCTACAATCGACTTTCAGGACTTCATCCCTCCTTGCAGGGTCTCATTGGTGTCAATGTCAAGACACGATCTCGGGCACTTTGCCTTCCCCAAAAGAATGTCCTGCAGCCCTCTTGGTGACATCTTTGACCCTGACAACGTATCATCTTGGAGTCACGTTTCTGGCCACAGGAATGCCTGACTGTTCCACTAGCTGTGACTTTGCCAACCACTCTTGTCCTTCCACTCAACTTCCCAGGGTGCAGCTGAGCCACTTGCTCAAAGCCTGACTCTCACTACACTCATCTGATGAACTATTGCCCTCACCAGGATCTAAAGTGGAAAGCCAGTCAGTGACTGAGATAGACTCCGGAGACTCCTGTAGCACCAGGCTACTCATTCCAAAATGATCAGCGACACCTTGTAAAGCATCCACCACTCCCTACATGGAACAAGATGGGCTTTCCACTCAGCCAAGCTGTCCTTCCATTCAGCATGTCTACATTTTGTCTATTTACTTTAAACTGGAGATGAGAAAGCAGAATTCTTTCTTATTTTCACACCCACCAGCAGTAACAGCAGCATCAACTATCTGCCAGATTAGTGTAGACCACAGGCCTCCCCTCTATTTAGATCCTTTCTTTGCCTCCCAGGCATTTCTACACAGATCTTCTCTCAGTTCCCTCTACTAGATAAGTCATGACCTCAGATTGTTCCAGAGAACGTTGCCATGTAGGAAATGTGGCAGCCATATATGCACACAGCAAGATCCCACAGGCTGCAAAATGTTACATAACCCATTGTTACTGGTTGAGGGTAGTTTTGCAGAAACTGTAAAGCACATCAGAATACCTGCACGTGTTCCAGACACTTTATAGGAAAACAAACTTTACTAGGAACAGCCTTTCAAGTCTTAGCACACAAAGTCATAGAGCCATTGAATTGTACAGCACTGAAACAGACCCTTCAGTCCAACTGGTCCATGCTGACCGGATATCCTAACCTAATCTAGTCCAATTTTCCAGCACTTGGCCCATATCCCTCTAAACCCTTCCTATTCATATACCCATCCAAATGCCTTTTAAATGTTGCAATCGTACCACCACTTCCTTTGGCAGCGCATTCCATACACACACCACTCTTTGCTCAAAAAAATGGTCCCTTAGGTCTCTTTTATATCTTTCCCTTCTCACCCTAAACATATGCCCTCTAGTTCTGGACTCCCCAATCCCAGGGAAAAGACCTTGTCTATTTACCCTATCCATGCCCCTCATGATATTATAAACCTCTGTAAGGTCACCCCTCAGCCTCTGACGCTCCAGGGAAAACAGCCCCAGCCGATTCAACCTCTCCCTATAGCACAAACCTTCCAACCCTGGTAGATCCTTGTAACTCCTTTCTGAACCCTTTCAAGTTTCACAACATCCTTCTGATAAGAAGGAGACCAGAATTGCACACAATATTCCAAACGTGGCCTAACCACTGTCCTGCACAGCCACAACATGACCTCCCAACACCTACACTCAATGCTCTGACCAATAATGGAAAGTATGCCAAACGCCGCCTTCACTATCCTATCTACCTGTAACTCCACTTTTAAGGAACTATGAACCTGCACTCCAAGGTCTCTTTGTTCAGCAACACTCCCTAGGACCTTACCATTAGGTGTATAAGCCCAACCCTGATTTGCCTTTCCAGAATACAGCACCTCGCATTAATCTAAATTAAACTCCATCTTCCACTCTTTGTTCCATTAGCCCATCTGATCAAGATCCCGTTGCACTCTGAGGTAGCCTTCTTCGCTGTCCACTACACCTCCAATTTTGGTGTCATCTGCAAACTTACTAATTATATCTCTTATGTTCACATCCAAATCATTTATGTAAATGACGAAAAGTAGAGGACCGAGCACTGATCCTTGTGGCACTCCACTGGTCACAGGCCTCCAGTCTGAAAAACAACCCTCCACCACCGCCCTCTGTCTTCTACCTTTGAGCCAGTTCTGTATCGAAATGGCTAGTTCTCCCTGTATTCCATGAGATCTAACCTTACTAATTAGTCTCCCATGGGGAACCTTGTCAAACGCTTTACTGAAGTCCATATAGATCACATCTACGGCTCTGCCCTCATCAATCTTCTTTGTTACTTCTTCAAAAAACTCAATCAAGTTTGTGAGACATGATTTCCCACGCACAAAGCCATGTTGACTATCCCGAATCAGTCCTTGCCTTTCCAAATACATGTACAT
>NC_057732.1:5220173-5230158 GCF_004010195.1 Chiloscyllium plagiosum
GCCTTTCTCCAATTTAGAACTTCAACTTTTAGATCTGGCCTATCCTTTTCCATCACTATTTTAAATCTAATAGAATTATGGTCCCTGGCCCCAAAGTGCTCCCCCACTGACATCTCAGTCACCTGCCCTGCCTTATTTCCCAAGAGTCGGTCATGTTTTGCACCTTCTCTAGTAGGTACATCTACATACTGAATCAGAAAATTTTCATGCACACACTTAACAAATTCCTCTCCGTCTAAACCCTTAACACTATGGCAGTCCCAGTCTATGTTTGGAAAGTTAAGATCCCCTACCATAACCACCCTATTATTCTTACAGATAGCTGAGATCTCCTTACAAGTTTGTTTCTCAATTTCCCACTGACTATTAAGGGGACTATAATACAATCCCAATAAGGTGACCATCCCTTTCTTATTTCTCAGTTCCACCCAAATAACTTCCCTGGATGTACTTCCAGGAATATCCTTCCTAAGTACATCCATAATGCTATCCCTTATCAAAAGCAACACTCCCTCTCCTCTCTTGCCTCTCTTTCTGTCCTTCCTGTAACATTTGTATCCTGGAACATTCAGCTGCCAGTCCTGTCCATCCCTGAGCCATGTTTCTGTAATTGCTGTGATATCCCAGTCCCATGTTTCTAACCATGCCCTGAGTTCATCTGCCTTCCCTGTTAGACTCCTTGCACTGAAATAAATGCAGTTTAATTTATCAGTCCTACCTTGTTCTCTGCTTTGTCCCTGCCTGCCCTGACTGTTTGACTCACTCCTTTTCCCAACTGTACCAGTCTCAGATTGATCTCTTTCCTCACTATCTCCCAGGGTCACACCCCCCTCCTTACTAGTTTAAATCCACCCGAGCAGCTCTCGCAGGTCCCCCTGTCAGTGTATTAATCCCTTCCAATTCAGGTGCAATCCATCCTTCTTGTACAGGTCACCTCTACCCCAGAAGAGGTTCCAATGATCCAAAAATGTGAATCCTTCTCCTCTGCACCAGCTCCTCAGCCATGTATTCACCTGCTCCTGCCTTCTACTCCTGCCCTCACTAGCTCATACCACCGAGAGTAATCCAGATATTACTACCCACGAGGACCTCCTTTTTAAATTCCAAGCAAACTTCCTATATTCTCCCTTTGGAATCTCATCCTTTTCCCTTCCTTTGTCATTAGTTCCAATGTGTACAATGACCTCCTGCTGGTCCCTCTCCCCTTTGAGAATATTCTGCACACTCTCCGAGACATCCTTGATCCAGGCACCAGGGAGGCAACACACCATTCTGATTTGTTGCTGCTGGCCACAGAAATGTTTGTTTTTGCCTCTGACTAGACAGTCCCCTATCACAATGGATTGCTTGGAACCTGACATACCCCTTGTTACATTAGAGCCAGTCTCAATACTAGAAATTTGGCTGTTTGTGCTACATTCCACTGAGAGTTCATCTCCCCCGACATTTTCCAAAACAGCATACTTGTTTGAGATGGGGATATCCACAAGAGACTCCTGCACTACCTGTCTCCCTCTCCTATCTTTCCTGGAGGTAACCCCGCCTACCTGACTGTATCTGCGGTTTTTCTCCCTTCCTATAACTGCCATCCATCACACTCCCCAGCTCCTGTAAATTCTTCATTGCCTCTAACTGCTGCTCCAAACGATCCATGTGATCCGATAGGATCCGCAACCAAACACACTTACTGCAGACATAATCATCAGTAATATGGAAACTCTCCCAAATTCCCACATCTGACAGGAAGAACATATTACGCTT
This sequence comes from Chiloscyllium plagiosum, assembly GCF_004010195.1. Classification (NCBI taxonomy): domain Eukaryota; kingdom Metazoa; phylum Chordata; class Chondrichthyes; order Orectolobiformes; family Hemiscylliidae; genus Chiloscyllium; species Chiloscyllium plagiosum. The sequence goes on from NC_057732.1 coordinate 5,221,935, forward strand.
CTAAAGGCCATCTTTGCTCCTTCATAATCTATAGACCCAGAAAATAGCACTGTCTTTTTGCTCTAAAAAACACCGCTCCAGACTAACTTAGTACATATGTTTTATATTTTTAACTTTTAATCAAGGGACAGATCTCAATAAAACATGTAATCAAAAAGAACTCACTCTACTCACTATTGTAGATTTGGAAAAAAATCAAACATCATGGTTACACTTAAAAACTATGCCCTTATCTGCTATCGTGCTGTGAGCTCTCCCACATAGATTCCTTCAAGGTCAACTGTGATTTTCACTGTTTGGTAAAGTTTCTTAGATGCACTCCAATGTCCAGAGATACTTGAACTCAAACAGCAAAGGCAGTAACTGTGCAGATTCACTGCTGTGTCAGACAGCAGTGTAGCTTTCTTTCTCTCTCTCTCTGGCCATGTGGTCTCTGCCTTTGTCCTTTTTAAAGATTAGATTACATTAGATTACATTACAGTATGGAAACAGGCCCTTCGGCCCAACAAGTCCACACCGACCCGCCGAAGCGCAACCCACCCATACCCCTACATTTACGCCTATACCTAACACTAGGGGCAATTTAGCATGGCCAATTCACCTGACCTGCACATCTTTGGACTGTGGGAGGAAACCGGAGCACCCGGAGGAAACCCACGCAGACACGGGGAGAACGTGCAAACTCCACACAGTCAGTCGCCTGAGTCGGGAATTGAACCCGGGTCTCTGGCACTACGAGGCAGCAGTGCTAACCACTGTGCCACCGTGCCGCCCACACGGTGCCATTGTTTTGATCTTTTTTTCCCCAAAGTCCCAAAACAACGCAAAAGCATATAAAATAGTAATTGCTGCTCCTGGAATTCGAGGAAATCACCTCCAACACCTAAAATACCTAAAAAAAAACAGATCTTGCAGACACGATTTTTTCCCGTCCTCCATCTTGGATTACCCAGAGTGCCATCACCAAACAGCTGGGACCTCCACATTGAGTCCATCTCTAGCCCATTTCAAGAATTCATTCATGTTCCAAAGGAAATTCAAGATGAGAAATTCAAGATGAGAAGCAAATATATCATCGACTAAAAGTGGTTGTTTGTGCACTGAGAGCTGTTATAAGAGACCCCTGATAATGATGGTGGGTTTACAGCTGTCCATCCATTCCAATCCATTTCACTTCAACTGTTGACCTTGTCTGGTCTCTCCACAGATCTTATGACGCCATTTGTAAAAAAACAAGGCAGTTCTCCTGCATTCTGACCAACATTCACCCCTCAACCACTATCACTAGAACTGTCACTTACTGTTAGTGAGAGTTTGCTCCAGACAAATTGGCTGTTTCCAACAGTAACTAGTTTTGTAAAGTCCTTCATTAGCTTTTAACACATTCGGGATTCTGAAGGTGCTGGAAGCTGCTACATTCATATCAAGATCTTGCCCAGTCTTTCATCCTCAGCATGTTTAGGAAGGGCATTATGATTGTACCTTCTGCTTTTATTTTATCATGCAACATTGGACCGGAATTTGGGGAGAGTCTAATGATCATTGAATGGCATATCAGGCTCATCTTAATGGCCAACAACTGTCATGGTTGGATGGGTTATGTATCAGCTGGTAAATCCTTCCAACATACGCCAATGGCAGCTGTAAAAGTGGGAGAGATTTCTGGATTGGAGCTAAACCATCACCACCTTGAGACTTGAGACTGCAACACGCATGGAAAAGATCAGCCTGCTGACGATGGCCTAGTGGTCTTATTGCCAGGTAATGTTCTGGGGAACCTGGGTTCGAATCCTGTCGTAACAGATGCCAGATGGTGGTTTTCAAACTCAATCTTAAAAAAATCTGGAGTTAAGTGTCGAACGATGACTGTGAATCCATTGTCAATTATCAGGCAAAACCCATCTGGCTCACTAATGCCCTTCAGGAAAGGAAACCACCATCCTTACATGGTTTGGCCTACATGTGACTCCAGAGCCACAGCAATGTGGTTACTCTCAACTGCCCTTTGGGCAATTAGGGATGGACTAGCCACAATGCCCTCATCCTATGATTAAATAAAAAGAAATTGGAATGTAAGGTACAAAGTACAGAAAAGACTCTGTGGCCTATTTTGCTAGGGTACCACAGCAGCCTACTTCACTAGGTTACCATAGCACCCCTGAGTCCTCAGAGGGCAGTTTCCTGGAAGTCTGGAGTGGATCAGACTGAGGTCAACAGCACGGGGTTCGGTCCCTCTTGCTATGGCGGATTCAGAATCCTCCAACCTGCCCTGCCTGTGGTGGAAGGTGATACGCCCTGGGGACAGAGAACTGAAGACATGAGCTACAGATTGAAAAGGGGTGCGGGAGCTTTATTCACCTGGTTATAAACGTTTCCCATTTAAAAAGTCAGTTTTCCAAATGTAGAGGATTAACTTTGAAAATGTACATCTGAAAACGAGTGTCGCTGGGGTCTTCTGCTTGACTCTGAGCCAGGAAGCCTGGGTTCAGTCCCTACCTGCTCCAGAGGTGTGTAAAACCATTTTTGACTAGATAATATCTACAAATGGGGGCTCTTGTGCTGCAGTGGCAATGCCCATTTATCTGAGCCAGGAGTCCCCGCTCCTCCAGACATGTGGCATAACATCTAACCATGTCTGAAAATGTTCTCCTGGTGGTTATTTTTTCAAGTGTGAGTGTGGCACTCATACCGAAAATCAGCAGCTAAGAATAGTCCCTTCTCTAAAGGTGATCTCACCACATTCCCCACCAATGTCTTCTGGATGTCTCAGTTTATGATACCAGAGACGTTATCTATAATTCAAGATGGTGGTAGAATAGGAAACTTCTGCCAGAGCTTGTCCACTCCATCCATTTCTTTTTCTTTACTTCTTCTCTTTCTCTTTTGTGTTTTTCCTTCTTCCCTCTTCTTTCTTGGCCTCGGACTCCCAGCTTCAGGCTCTTGGCCTTGGTTCCTGGCCTTCGACTCCTGACCTCAGCCCAGACCCAGCAAGGGTTCCTCTTGGCCTGGTCTCCCAGCCTCCCAGCCTGGAGGGGCTCCTCGCGGGCCCACTGTGGTGGCCTTTTGGCCCAGCATAGTCTCAGTGTGGACTTCAAGTTGTTTCCAGAGCAGTCTCCTGGTCTTGAGAACCTCACGGTGAAGCCCAGCACAGACTGGACGCCACGTGCCTGTGTGGACTTGGCTGGAAGGACCATTGTTCTTATTTCTGTAGTTTCTAATTTATTCCTACAATCTGAAATGCTGGACTTTCTATTTCTTTTTGGCTCAGTGGTTAGCACTGCTGCTTCACAGCGCCAGGGACTTGGGTTCGATTCCAGCCTCGGGTGACTGTCTGTGTGGAGTTTGCACTTTCTCCCCGTGTCTGTGTGGATTTCTCCGGGTGCTCTGGTTTCCTCCCACAGTCTAAAGATGTACAGGTTAGGTGAATTGGCCATGCTAAATTGTCGGTAGTGGTCAGGGATCTGTGTGGTTTACTCTTCGGAGGGTTGGAGTAGACATGTTGGCCATGGCCTGTTTCCACACTGTGATTAACTTATTCTAAGAACTTGGACTGAAGAATCTATACCTACGCACCTTTGTCCCTACGATGGCGTCACAAATGGCAACTTGTAAACTTTTTGCTGTACTCATCTGAATACATGTGACAATAAAGGTTATTCAATTCAATTCAAATCAATTACTGCCAAGGTGGCCACTGCACGGACCATGCTGTCAACGTCTTGGAGGAAGAGTCAGTGTGGCTATGCACCACTGTTGTTGTCATGGTGGGAGTGGCCAGGCTGGGGAATCGGGACTGACGTCCCCTTTTGCAGCAGTGTGCTGTGAACTAGGCCTCTTCTTGCCCCATCGTCCCCTCACCTCTCCAGCTGCTTCCCCCACTCTCCAAACCTGCTGTCCCACCCACCCTCTCGCTCAGATCCATCTCCTCGTCCAGACCCTGAGGTTGTGTGAGGGATGGGGTGGGGTGACATCAGCAGGTTGCCATACTGTGGTCCTGCACGTGCACGAGGATTACGCCACCTAATGGTGTAAATCGCAACTTCAACCTTCATAAACCAATAACATGGCTTCTGGTAGTACCACATGACAGGGCTCCCCGATTTGGAGGTTTTCTAACTGTTGCTACCCATCCAAATCTCCTGGACAGTAGCTCAGTCCAGTATTTTTACAATTGCTCCAGATGATGCCTAGCTAATTTGGAATGAGCTCTTTCTCATGGTGGGTCAGTTCAGGTCAATGAAGACAAAGGATAAACATCATACTTATTTGCTAAACTATTTAAACATTAAGTCATTAGACACATTCGGGGTTGAATCATATTGTGCAGCTGGTAAAACATAACCCCTTTGAATCAGTCCTGATCCAAAATGAAACCAACGCATATTTCCCCTTATTCAGACTTGGCATGACAGTGTCACTGGCATTGCCAATGTGTTTTGCCCTTGAGAAGTTGGTGGTGTGCCACCTTCCTGAACTGCTGCACCTGGATGAGGTAATCAAACGTGACTTGCTGGGTCATGCCAGAGGGGAGCTAAGAGTAAGCCACATCGCTGTGGGTCAGGAGTCACGTGTAGGCCAGACCACGTAAGAGTGACAGATTTCCCTTCCCAAAAGGCATTCATGAACCAAGTCGATTTCTACAAAGTTCAACGAGTGTCACAGTCACTGTTATTGGGATTGTTAGCAAATTCTTGTTGTGGTGAGACTTGAACAGAGGTCTCACAGAACATTAACAGGGGAACTCTAGGATAACTAACCTATTGGCATTACCACTACACTACCATCTCTCCTAGTCAAGTGTTTTGTGGTGTCTCTTCAGTTAATTTCTACTGCCAAGTTATCTTGCGTTGTGACTCAACTTTCAGATGAAAGCAATTAGCTATTTCTATTATAATACATGTTGTATAAATAATCAGTTCAATGGATGATATTTTAAACTCTGCTTCACACACCACGGAATGAAAATTAAGCAGAAACCTCCCCTTTTCAAATTTCACTTAAGAATCCACCCAGCTATTCTCATGACACCGCGTGACTTTAGAGTCATAGAGTCATAGAGATGCATAGCACGGAAACAGACCCTTCGGTCCAACCCATTCATGCCGACCAGATATCCCAACCCAATTTAGGCCCACCTGCCAGTACCCGGCCCATATCCCTCCAAACTCTTCCCATTCATATACCCATCCAAATGCCTTTTAAATGTTGTAATTGTACCAGCCTCCACCACTTCCTCTGGCAGCTCATTCCATACAAGTACCACCCTCTGCGTTCTATTCGGAGTCCTCACAGTTAAGGGCTTCCACTCTCTGTTGTTCATGACAAATCATTACAGTTCCTTTTTATTGACTTATATTGAATCTACGTCTGGATATCTTTGTAGGATAAACGATCCAGAGTCATTTAAGTGATTTGACCTGTGTGGTGAAGTTGATGACGGTAAGTAGGTAGCAAGATGAATATTTTTTTCAGATGGAGCCAAACTGGCATTGATTTATCTGTTAATTTTTCTGTTCTGAAGAAGAGTCACTGGACCCAAACTTTCACTCTGCTTTCTCTGCACAGATACTCTCAGACTTGCTGAGTTTCTTCAGCAATTTCCGTTTTTGTTTATATAGGATATAATTAAATTGGAAAAGATGCAGAAAAGATTTACAAGGATGTAGCCAGGACTGGAGGGTTTGAGCTATAAGGAGAGGCTGGCTAGACTGGGACTTCTTTCCCTGGAGCTGAAAATGTGTTGCTGGAAAAGCGCAGCAGGTCAGGCAGCGTCCAAGGAACAGGAGAATCGACGTTTCGGGCATAAGCCCTTCATTCCCTGGAGCATAGGGGGTTGAGGGGTCATCTTATACAAGTTTATAAAATCATGAGGGGTATAGATAAGGTGAATAGCAAAGACCTTTTTTCCTAGGACAGGGGAGTTAAAAATAGAGGGCATAATTTTAAGGTGAAAGGATAAAGATTTTAAAAAGACCTGAGGGGTAACATTTTCACAGAGAGAGTGGTGCGTACATGGAATGAACTGCCAGAGAAAATGGTGGAGGCAGGTACAGTTGCAACATTCAAAAGGCATCTGGATAGGTACGTGAATAGGAAGAGTTGAGGGGGATACTGGCGAAATGTAGGTAAATGGGACTACATTAGTTGGGGAAACTGGTTGGCATGGACGAGTTGGACTGAAGGGTCTGTTTCCATGCTCTTTAACTCTACATTTCAGACTTCTAGAATCAGTAGTTATTTGTTTTTCGTACTGATAATTTACAGGATTTGAATTTTGATTTCAGAATACTTATACTGGTTAGGCCAAATGTGTCATTTATTAGTTTTAGATTGCTTTATCTGTTGGCTTTCAGAGTAGCCGACTGTTTGTAGCTTAACTGCTGAGCACGATATTATAAATAGCAAAACAGATCTATAGAGATACATCAAAAGCAATAGTAGAAAAGAGCAGGGTAATAGAGGCTGAAAATGTAATAACAAAGAAAAAGAAAAAAGAATTGGAATTGGTTGGAATAGGGTCGTGGATGAATAATTAGCTTGCTTTACATTCAACAATTTTAAATTTCCATTAACTTGTAGAAGTAAAAAGGCTTTTCATTTTCAAACCAGTGAGACCAGGGAATAAGTCTCCAAAAAGAGTATAACCTGTCATCCCACGATCTTCAATGGAAAGAGAATGGGGTCTGAGCCAACCCACAGGTAGCTCAGCGGTTAGCACTGCTGCCTCACAACACCAGGGACCTGAGTTTGGTTCCAGCCGGGGGTGACTGTGTGCAGTTTGCACATTCCTTCCACATCTGTGTGGGTTTCGTCCGGGTGCTCTGGTTTCCTCACACAGTCCAAAGGTGTGGATTGGCCATAGTAAGTGCAGGGGTTGGATGGGGGGGATGCTGTTCGGGCAAGGACTCTTTTCCACACTGTCAGGATTCTATGGTTAAAAAGTCCTGCTGATTTACTACATGCCTGTTTCAGACTGGTGCTCATCATAAAATTGTTTGTGATCTTCTCTAATGAAGGAAACTTTAACTGGTTAGAACCATACATGACTGCTCCTCTAGATTAGATTCCCTACCATGTGGAAACAGGCCTTTCAGCCCAACAAGTCCACACCAACCCTCTGAGGAGTAACCCACCCAGACCCATTTCCCACTGACTAATGCACCTAACACTATGGGCAATTTAGCATTGCCAATTCACCTGACCTGCATATCTTTGGACTGTGGGAGGAAACCAGAGCACCCGGAGGAAACCCATGCAGACACGGGGAAAATATGCAAACTCCACACAGACAGTCACCCGAGGCTGGAATTGAACCTGGGACTCTGGTGCTGTGAAGCAGTAGTGCTAACCACTGAGCCACTGTGCCACCCTAAGGGGCCTGCACAAGCCACCTCCACCTCAGGGTACCTCTGGATGGTCAACAAAGCTCTCCTCTTGGGAATGAGCAAAGCCAGACTTTATAAATGATCATAGGTGAGGGTAAAATCATCATAGTTTTACCATAGGACAGTTCCTCATTACAGAGAGACAACTAGCGGTGGTTTAACCTGAGGGTCACCATGTCTCAGGTGAGAAGGAGAGTCCTTCCTGGTAACCTCAGCCAGTCCAGGAATTGAACCCATGTTGCTGGCATCACTGCCATCCAGCCAACTGAGCTAACCAAACCCTATAGGTGATAGAATGGTATTAGTGTATAGAGTCAGAAAAGTAAATGAGCAGAGTGGGCAAGGGGAGCTATGTTATGAAGCTATAATTACACTACCTTGAACAACTGAGCATTCATTTCTAATTGTCCACTTTCCTGCATCATTATAAGGTTAAACTTATCCTCCCCAAGGAATTTGATTACATTAATGTTGAGTGGTGGCTTGCCTTTATTTATGTTAAAAATTATTCTCAATAGGAACTAGTTTGCAACTGCCCCAACACACTTCAGTTTTGGAGTTGCTGAACTCTTTAACAGGCTCGACTTCCAGAACTCCTCCCTTAGCCTGGGCTGCATCCAATCCCAGGCCTCAGCTGACGAAGGTGATACACTCCTGCATTCCACAATCAGGCCAGTAGCACCTCAAACCGTTCTAACAGTAAGGACAGGAGCTGAATGGTCAAGTTTACTTTCATTTTATAGTAATAAATTGTGGAAATAGGAAATCTATTGTGACGTGGGATTTGAACACATGGATGACCCAAAGATCATGAGGCAGGGATTCCTTTTTCAACTGGC
>NC_057732.1:5230658-5233379 GCF_004010195.1 Chiloscyllium plagiosum
TAAAGTCCCAGCCTGTCTAGCCTCCCCTCATCCTTGTAAATCTTTTCTGCCCCTTTTCCAAATTAATAAAGTTTTTCCTACAGCAAGGCAACCAGAACTGTATACAGTACTCCACAAGACACCTCACCAATGGTCTGTACAACCACAACACGATGTCCCAACTCCTATGCTCAGTATCTGCTTGACTGACCTTGTCTTTTGGCTTGAGGAGAGAGATGGAAGGGAAGTTGGCCACAGGTTTGGAAGCTGATGCTGAAGGAGCCTTGGCAAGTTGCTAAAGGGCATGGGATGGCCAGTGGCCAAGACAGGAAGATGGATGGTGAGATTCAGCACCGAATGAAAGACTGGAAATGAGCAGGATAAGGAAATCACTGCATCTACCCAGGGGGCGGTGAAGGAATTAAAGCAGCTCAAAGGTGGTAGGGTGGTGTCACAGTTGTTAAGAATAATGTATTATTTTAATATATCTTATATTATGCATGTTAAGGGAAAGGAAAGATTATGTATTTTCTGCAGATGCAGTTGGGAGGTTGAGGCTATGCAGTGGAGAATTCTGTTTTGTTTACATTCAATGTTAATGAGCTGTTAGAGCACTGAGTTGGACTTGGAGGTATGGATGAACAATTCAGATGTTTTAAAACATTGGTAAAAGAGAAAAACAACTACTGTTGCCTGTGGTGACTGACATTCAGTGAGACAGAGAAACACAATCCAGTCAGTCAGATTATCAGTGCATGGGTATATCGGTGTGTGGGTATATTGGTGTGTGGGTATCTCGGTGTGTGGATATATCGGTGTGTGGGTATATCAACGTGTGGGTATATCAGTGTGTGGGTATATCAGTGTGTGTGCGCATCGGTGTGTGGGTATATCATTGTGTGGGTATATCGGTGTGTGGGTACATCAGTGTGTGGTACATTGGTGTGTGGATATATCAGTGTGTGAGTTTGTCGCGGTGGGCGTATATCAGTGTGTGGGCATATCAGTGTGTGTGTAAATCTGTGCGTGGGTATATCAGTGTGGGTATATCGGTATTTGGGTATATCATTGTGTGGGTATATTGTTGTGTGGGTATATCGGTGTGCGGGTATATCAGTATATGGGTATATCAGTGTGTGGGTACATCGGTGTGTGGGTACATCGGTGTGTGGGTACATCGGTGTGTGGGTACATCGGCGTGTGGGCATATCAATGTGTGGGTATATCGGTGTGTGGGTATATCATTGTGTGGGAATATCGGCGCGTGGGTATATCGATGTGTGGGTATATCAGTGTGTGCATATCAATGTGTGGATACATCATTGTGTGGGAATATCAGTATGTGGGTATATCGGTGTGTGTGTGCATCGGTGTGTGTGTGCATCGGTGTGTGAGGATATCAGTGTGTGGGTATATCAGTGTGTGGGATATCGACGTGTGGGTATATCAGTGTGTGTATATCAATGTGCGGGTATATCAGTGTGTGGTTTCATCGGTGTGTGGTTTCATCGGTGTGTGGGTATATCGGTGTGTGGGTATATCAGTGTGTGGGATATCGACGTGTGGGTATATCAGTGTGTGTATATCAACGTGCGGGTATATCAGTGTGTGGGTATATCAGTGTGTGGGTATATCGGTATGTGGTTTCATCGGTGTGTGGGTATATCGGTGTGAGGGTATATCGGTGTGTGGGTACATCGGTGTGTGGTATCAGTGTGTGGGTATATCAGTGTGTGGGATATCGACGTGTGGGTATATCAGTGTGCGTAAATCAATGTGCGGGTATATCAGTGTGTGGGTATATCAGTGTGTGGGATATCGACGTGTGGGTATATCAGTGTGCGTAAATCAATGTGCGGGTATATCAGTGTGTGGGTATATCAGTGTGTGGGATATCGACGTGTGGGTATATCAGTGTGCGTAAATCAATGTGCGGGTATATCAGTGTGTGGGTATATCAGTGTGTGGGATATCGACGTGTGGGTATATCAGTGTGCGTATATCAATGTGCGGGTATATCAGTGTGTGGGTATATCAGTGTGTGGGTATATCAGTGTGTGGGTATATCAGTGTGTGGGTATATCGGTGTGTGGTTTCATCGGTGAGTGGGTATATCGACATGTGGGTATATCAGTGTGTGTATATCAAGGTGCGGGTATATCAGTGTGTGGGTATATCAGTGTGTGGGTACATCGGTGTGTGGGTACATCGGTGTGTGGGTATATCGGTGTGTGGGCATATCGGTGTGTGGGTATATCGGTGTGTGGGTATATCGGTGTGTGGGTATATCAGTGTGTGGGCATATCAATGTGTGTGTATATCTGTGCATGGGTATTTCAGTGTGCGTATATCGGTATATGGGTATATCATTGTGTGGGTATATCGGTATATGGGTATATCAGTGTGTGGGTATATCGACGTGTGGGTATATCAGTGTGTGTATATCAATGTGCGGGTATATCGGTGTGTGGGTATATCAGTGTGTGGGGATATCGACATGTGGGTATATCGGTATGCGGGTATATCAGTGTGTGGGTATATCGACATGTGGGTATATCAGTGTGTGCATATCAATGTGCGGATATATCGGTATCGATGTGTGGGTATATCGGTGTGGGCATATCAGTGTGTGGGTGTATCAGTGTGTGGATATCTCGGTGTGTGGATATCTCGGTATGTGGGTATATCGGTGTGTGGGTATATCGGTGTGTGGGTATATCAGTGTGTGGGTATATCGGTGTG